>NC_139722.1:5623384-5860884 GCF_964211835.1 Anser anser
TTGAAATCACTGAGGCTCTCCTGGTGTAAATTAAGAGCCCAGAACCAAAGTTTTGTGAAGGAAGGTCACTGCAAGGATATATGGAAGGAAGGTATCCTGCAAGGATAGATGCAGGTCATGCTACAAGAGAGTGTCAATTTTCCTCAAAAAGACTTCCCACTGCTTTCCTACTGAATGTTCTCTACACATAAAAGAAATAATCCTCCTTCTCCCTTCATTCTAGGTCACACTTCAATGTACCTAATACTTAGACCAGTCATCTGAATGAACCACAAAATAACCTAATCGTATGGTTATTTTCTCCATGTAAAGGGCTGTAACACCAATATCATTTACTTGAGCTTTTGGGACAGACTGAGCTGATACTTAACTACTGGACAGTCAGAATTATTCTACTCCTCTAATATCTAAATGAATTATGAGAAAAAGAATGTGTGTAAAAGATTGATAATAGAGGTTATGTACAAGCATTAGGCCATTCTTATCGATTAATTTTATAGCCACAAGTAAATTCATCTCTGAATATAAAAAGTCCATTCATCTTAATGTAGGCATATTTCCCATTAAGTTTTGCTTGAACAAGGAAGTAAGATTTAGCCTGCAATGAATTAATGGCCACAAAATGTCTTCTTTAAGCTTCTTTATGCACAGAGTACAGAAAAATAGACTCAGGTACAACAGACAGAATTGCATCATCCCACATGATGAAGAGTTACGTATGTTCTCTCTCATGTCTTGAAAAATTATATAGCGCTATTTTTAAAACCCATTTTGTATATCTCTGCTCCTTGAAAGTCTGGACCGTGCTTTAAAGTAGGCAACAGTAAGCACCACCCAATACTGTCAAAAGAGAATATGAGGATAAAATATATGTCTAGACTACCTTAGACATGATACAATGCAGAAGAATCTAGAGTACACTTGCTGCTTTCCATTGTGGCTTGCACTTGGAGACAAAACCTAACTGCTCTAATTATGTTAGTCATTTTGACATAGCTATTAAGGTCAAAACAAATGCAAATGGATCATTTTCACTAGTTTAATGTTAGTTCCCATTTACCATATGATTATAAAACTTTCAAAGTGCTCTTTTTGTCCAAACCAACATCCATCAAATGCTGCTAAAGAATAAATTACACAGCCAAACTCTTCTTCCCAAACTGCCTTATTAGGAACACCTATCACCAGCTCGGATGGAAGAGCAAGGACAACCATGACAAAACAACAAAGAAAAGATATCAGAAAATACCAATGCTGGTGCTTGACAAAGACGCTATAACCTTCTTGAGAAAATAATCCCCCCAAAATATGTGCTTGCTGTTACAAAATATTCTCATATAATTTTAATCAAGAATACAATCACAATGCTGTACGTATGGCGCTGAGTTTTGTAGTAGTAAATGATAAAGCTTGTACTTACAGTCAGGGTCTCCATTTTTTCCATTTCTCCAGCTTTTTGAAATGTTCTACAAAAAAAAAAATTCTTCACATAATTTCTTCCAGAAATCTAGTCATTTCTAGAAGAAAATATGCTTGCAGCTCGTAACTAAAACTAATGTGATTCTTCCCAGTTCCATTAAGTTTCAGCTACTCAAAACTAGCAAGATTTGGTGAAATCAAATACAGAACATGAATCACATCAGTACAACTCAGCAATAGCAGGGTTCTAGCACATATTTCTCAAAGTGCACCAGAACACAACATCAGAGGCTTGCAACACTTGGGAACATTTTGAATATAGGTCAACCAGGGTCAACTCATTCTCAAACCTGAAAGAATGAAGCTGGCAGGAGTCTTATTAAGATCCTAGACTTTCAGGTGGAAAACCTAGAAACTGTGGAATTCCCATATTGGATGTAAGTTCCCAAATTCCCTTTCATATACCTAGAAGCACAGAGTCAAAGAACATCCATTATCCTATAAAGTGCTTTGGTTTCCTAACTACCAAAATCAGTCAGCATGACCAGCCAGTTGACATGCAAATCCACAAGCCACATGTTCTTTGAGGAATTCCATATGGCATGGGTTTCTCTTAGTCAACAGCATCCTGGGATGAATATTCAAAGAAATTTTGCTTTGTTTCTGCCCTTCCCTCTCTCTTGTCCCTCCTTCTGGTGTCACAGACCTAAGATACACTGCACTGCGACTCTTTCAGAGAAAATTGCCAAACACAGCACGTCAGATATTACCCCAGTAAAGTCAAGTGAACTTTTGCATGGATGTTAACAACAAAAAAATGGCAGTTTGAGAAGTCTGTAACAATGATGTTATAAAAAACTAAGTACCACAGCAACTGTTTCTGCTACTAGTACTGTTCACCTCTATGACTTGTATAATTGAAAATACTTAATTTCTCTATTTCTGTATAAAACATCCATCTAACAAAACTAATTGTTACCTGACAGTCTTGAATTTATTTATTTATTTTTTCATTCAGAACAATTTACATTAATTCTCAGATGGTGACATCACTGATTCTGGGCTAAACAGTCACTAACCCAGTAAGATTGCATTTAGGAAATGTACCTGGATTCTCCTGGGAAACCAAGACGCAAAGCACACCAGGACTCTACTGCACTAACCACACACAGTAAGTGCAACCTTAGATTCATATCCAATAAAACACTGGATGCCAACTACAAAATGACTCTTGGTGTATGCAGGAAGGACTCCTTTCTGATGTACTGTTCAGCTATCATTCCCAGTCAAGTGAAATCATAGACATTATTCACTATTTTTTGCATTGGCCAAGCTGCCACAAAAGCTCTTCTACCTGGAAGTCTGAAAGAAATTAGGAGATGGGAAGATGGGAAAATATACAACCAAACTATATGCAAATAAATTACAGAAAATTAACCTCTCCTTCTTCAAGGGCTTATTCATACAGCACCCAGCTTCAACAAATTAGTTCTCTACCCACACATACCAGCAAACCTTTGCGTTTTCATCCAATTACCATGACCACTGTGTCGTAATTTTTGTAGTGTTTGGTAAAAATATAGGTGAAGCACTCAGTAGCCCCCTATAAACTATATAAAGAACTACTTCTACAACAAATATGCTTTGATGATGTTGAGGTCTGGTGGCATGTGTCCAATCAAACATGGATGAGATATATTAGCAATCTTCCAGCAGATCTTTTTATAACCATGCTTTCTATACCGGCATTTCTTCAGAACTCAGGAATAGGAACCTAGGAACCATTTGACATAGGCTATGTGTATTTCCTAGATAGTGCAAAACTTCAATTTTAGATAGAAGTTTGAGGTATTCTCAATGGTTTCATATTGAAAAGCTGTATCAGAAGGATCTAAACCTTCCCCTGATCTTACTGAAACCACTAGAAGGGATATTTTCAGGGACAGATGCAGTAAGAGAGGGACTGGCAGTCATCATGGGGCTGCTGCATTCAGAAAGTTAGTACTTGAACCAAAGCTGCCAGGGAATGAGTTTTCTAGCTAGAAGAAAGAAATGGAAAATCAGACGGAAAATCAGATAATAATCAGATACTGGGAAAACATCCAAAGATGTGTGACGTGAAGAGACAGCCATAAATTGCACTGCAACGTTACTGATAGAAAGTCTTTCACCTTTTTAAAATAAAAGACTTTAAGAATGAAAAAGGTTAATTGAATGAGTAGAGAAAAGCAAACTCGCTTGTTTTAATCCTTTGGAGTAGTAATGCGTAGGAAGAGTGAAAAAGGAGCTAAGCAATGAGAGCCCTAACACTGAAAACAACCTGGTCCTCTAGTTGTGAGATGATATAAGGAAGACTTGTCTTCCTGAATCCCATGTGAGGACCTGGAAGATAAGATCTGCATCAACACCAGAGAGTTACACCAGCAAAAGAGATCTGAGAGGGATCCTGGATAAAAACAACTGCTTTCTTGTTTAAATTTAAAATGCAAAGTTGATTTTGAAAACTCCTGGAACGGAACCAGCCTTATGAGGTCCGCCCATCTGTCTCCTCCAATATGATGCTTCAATACGATACCATGACTGATGGTGCTCAGGCAAAAATTCAGCCTGCCCGTAACTGAACCTCACATTGAATGCAATCATCCCAAAGTTAGTCCCCCATACAAAGAAATTTCTTGATGAAAAAACAATTTGCTGCCAAGACAAAATTAGAACCAACATCTATGTGTGTAAGGCTCCTGGTCCTCTGATCTAGCATACCTGGCTGCTCTGCTGTCAGCAGAATGACTGAGGAACGGAAAAACAGTCTAAGGAAAAGCCAAACAACCCACACCACAATGAGGGCTGCATACTTGTAGGGTAAATACAGGAGCAAGAGAACACTCTCTTACCAGTTCAGATCCTCTTCTGAACTGTGCCAAGGAAACAAGTGAATTTTATTCAGAGTAGCAGAATCAAGGACCACGTATCATAGTCTTCATGGCGAGCGATTCAAATAACTTTTGGAGACTATCTGGGTCAAATCTGAATGAACCATCACTGATGACCATGTCATTAATATCTTAAAGAGTGCCAGGTCCCTTCTTGTAACTCACACAGGAGAAGGAATGTAGGGCTTTTTCACATTTTTGGAGCCTGATGTTGAACGTGGAGAATGTTTTTGTAATCCTGTAAGGGTCTTGCCTCTGCTGAGGGTGACTTTCCAACAGTGCAGAACTTAGCTTTAGTCTAAGAACTGCAGAGTCCTGGCTTGTCAGAGCTGAGATTCCTCTCCTTCAAGACATGGGACTTAACCTGGGAGTGTGACACAGCTTAATGCTGCCCTGAAAGAAGGCACGGTCACATAATAAAAAATGAAAAATAAAAAATATTGGCAGGATAAAGTCAGGTCAGTGAAAAAAGATTTAAAAATACCAGAAGAGTACAATAAAGCAGCCTGCCACTCCACTTTCAGAAACAATAAACAGGTGAGGGGAAAAAAAAAAAAAAAAAGAAGATTCAAAACTATATGGCAGAGAAAAAACAAAAGACTGGTATTGACAAAATCTGTATGTTTATAGAAAGGCTGTGAGAATTTTATCTGCTTTAGGATTGAAATGCTATCATCTGAATGGGATTTTTCATACACAGAACATTGATTTTTTAGTCTCTCAATCTTAAATCGAGAGGTGTTATCATATACTTTGCAGCACCAGATTTTTCTAGTCATTTCTCCAGATGTACTGATATTTAAACTAAATCCATTTGTACTGATGATAAAGTCTTTCTAAAACCGATTTTGTTAAATCATAAACACTAAAAATGATACACAGTGAATTTCAGGGAGACCACTGAATGCCTCACATTAGACAGCACGGCAAAAAGCCAAAAGCCAACTCTACTTAAATTAAAAATAATCTCCCAAACGAAAAAGAAAATGTTTGCTCTCTGCTTCGTATGACTGGCTGCAATGAGATAGAAATTATTTAAAATGAAGAAATAGTCTAGGGCTGTCCATTATTTCTTACTAACTTAAAGTGAGGGTAAGGTTCTTCTGTAAATCCTCCTTAATGCTGAATAGACATACATCCAAGAATTTTTCAGAACAGTATATTTCTTGTTTTAAGAAAATTGTTCTTGAACGCTTTGGGTAACTTATTTTGCCTAATAATCCTGTTATGAGACTTTCTGTATGTTCCTAACATGTTATGTTATTTCGGATAATTAAGTTCACAGTTAGGTTTCTAGGACTGATCATACATTCTTCCTATACAACAAACATATTTGCACCTTTTTTTCTTATTACAGAACTCAGAAAACTTAGTGTGAAATATCTGTACATGAAGAAAAATCCTTTCTCACTTACAACAGACTCTGTGAGGGCACCTATTAATTACAAATTCTGATGTGGAAGAAAGATAGCAGGCTTATGAGAAATCGAAGAGAATATGGTGTATTTTTTATTACTAACTTCTCTACATGACCTTTAGAGGTTAGTTTTTAGGGTGGAAACACCTGAAAGCCTGACTTCACTGAATCTAATGACACATAGCTATTGATGAACATTCAATATTTCTCTGAATCATTTAGTAGATAAATGCCAGTCTTACTCAACAGGTGTTAAATTCAGTCTTATTTACTGAATCTCAGCTTCACTGAATGAAATTTCTTTATATTTCTATAATAAAAA
Source organism: Anser anser (assembly GCF_964211835.1). Classification (NCBI taxonomy): domain Eukaryota; kingdom Metazoa; phylum Chordata; class Aves; order Anseriformes; family Anatidae; genus Anser; species Anser anser. Next base: position 5,629,473 of record NC_139722.1, read on the forward strand.
TATTTTGGCAGACATGTCATGGCTTTATCTTAACAACCCTATAAATTCATCTCTGGACAAACTCTGGTGCCAAATAATTATAATCCTCACTGTCAGACAGAAGACAGAGGCAGAAAGAAGATCTAAATTTTTAATAGACGTCATTGGTTTGAAGTCTTGATTTGAGACCTGTAAGAACTCATTTTTGCAGGATGCTGAGAACCTGAAGCATACAGAAGAAATGCAAGTCAGCTGTAAAGTTAGGCTTTAAAGGTTTTAGTCTAAATTCCAATCTAAGTATGCCTATTGGCATAATAATGCCACATAAGTCATCCATGCCACTGTCAGAAATAAATTCTAGCTTTCCTGACTCATGGTGGAATCTTTCCATATTCTCATTTCTGAAGAATAACTTCTCTTCTTGTTTTTGCTGTTTACTGCATTCCCTCCCAAAATAATAACAAGAGAACTATGGGGTAACATTAAAGATTCAGACGCCTAAGTTTAGAGATATGGGATGTCTCAAATAAGGGATCTGCAGCTGTCTGATGGATATGACAAGTATCACAGAGAAGGTCTTCCTGGGCTAAAAATGCAAATCAGGCCAGTTATTCCAGCATCTATCTTTAAGCAACCAAATCAAGTCTGACGAGTATACCTCAAATAGTGCCTAGACATCACCCTGAAAAGCTTTCAGAAAAAGTCAGAATCTGAGAAGAAAACATTCAAGTTTTCTTGAAGTAAAAACTGGCTCCAGCTCCCTCACTGTTAAGTGCAAAGGTGCTACTGGTGGGGAAAAGACTTCAGACACAATAACAATGGCAATTCATGTCTACACAATGCAGTTATGATGGCTTGCCTTCAGACACTCATTTGTGTGTACTTCAGTGTAGTCAAGTTTGGGAATCTAAGTTTAAATAATCTCATGGCTGAGTCTTCAATCACTTCTACAGGCAGATGTTTATCTGTATTGGTAATATTCTGAGCTTAAGTCCACTTTCAGAAAGCAATTTACCAAGGTTCAGATAATTACTACTGGTTCTTACCAGTTCTGATGTATCCTACTAAATCCTCTGATGGGAAAATTAGGGATCCTATGCTGCTTCTACTAGTCAGAACACTACTTCTGAAATGAAACTCTCAAGCCAAGATGCCCATCAAAGTCACCTTTTACAGAGTCAAAAATATTAGAATTATCTAATAAATCTGATTTAAGGATAGAATTCAGAGGATAAAACACGATGGATAAAAGAGAGAGGATTAAACACAATGACATGCTTCTCATTTGCATGCTAAGCAGGAAAATATGGAACAGGATGGACACCAGCATAAACTGTGGTTGTGTTCCAGCTCTTACAAGCACCAAACCTGCAGTTTGTTAAGTGTCACAAGAAGTGCACCAAGTAAAGCCACTTTTCCTCCTGGTTCTGTCATCAAGTCTACGAGGTCATGCAAATATATAAAGAAACTATTGTGAAGGCAGTGGCAATTGGAGAAAGCAGAAGTTAGTTCAAAAGAAATGTTGCCGCAGCACTGCTCAAAATGGCTACGTAGAATATTTTTTAAATCAACAGTGAGAGTCTGGCAATAGGAAAAGGTAGGGTCAAAGGAAGCATCTGTCTATGTCCATGCTTTCTGCATTTGTAAGGAACTTATGGGAAGTTTGGGGTAGTTACTTTTTGGACAGCTGTGATTGATAGCAGTGAAAAGAAAAGTGGGCAAATCAGCAGATCTAAATGCATACGCTATAATATCTTTCATAATGCTCTTCCTGAAATTTTTGATCAAAAAAGGAACAGTATTATAGCTCTGCAACATCTGTATATATCTACAAGATTACCCATGATTCCCTCTCTCTTGGCTTGTTTAGAAGGAACAAGATTTGATCATCATATTAACCATGCTGTCAGAAGATAAAGTCAAGAAATTAAACTATTCAGTTAGCTGTATAGTTTGGGAAATTCACAAGTTAGCAGGACACTGAAAAATATAGAGTATTTTACTATACCTCATGGTTGCAAAGCAATCTTATAGTTTGGCTAATAATTACATTGCCTTTTAGTGATAGTTGGGGGAGGAAGACTTACCTTTCTGTAATTGTTTATAAGAGTTCTTTCCAAATAAAATAAAACCAAATATATTTGCTTTCAGAAGCTATCACCGTGTTCTTTGCTTTATCTCTTGCAAACTTCTGCTAAAAACTCTTCTCTGTTTTGAACTAGAAATTCTATTGTGCGCTTCACATGATATTAGTCTAGCATTTGTGAGTGGCAAAGGAGAGAGGTAAAATTATGTAAAGAGAACAATAGCCCAGACATACAGTTCCATTCATAAAAGTATTGCTCTTAGTTTTAACACTAAGAAAATTATAACTTCACATGCTCTTTTACTTTTTTCTGTTCCTACCTTCTGAGGTCAAGTACTACTGTTTCCTTGACATTTATGCTCCTCCATATAATTTTCATGGAGATGAATTTCCTCCAGATTCAGAATCTTTTTTTTTTTTTTTCTAAAACCTCTGCAAAAACGGAAAATTTCTTCCTGATTTTTCAGAGCTGAGGTCTAGTATGTTTTTTCTATAATAATTTCTTTGACTTTCATTCTTTTCTAAATGTATTTTTTTTGAGCTAAGTAAGAATATATGCCACATAAAACAACAGTTCATAGAAAATAATCCCAATTTATGACATCAGAGACAGACTACTCACACTTTTTTATCAGGTAAGAAATTTAAATAAAGAATTTGTTTGACTGCTCTGGACAATGGTATTGCCATTTGCATAGAAAAAATGATGGCGAAACCTCATAACACATCAGTGTTTTACCACAAGCTCAGTTCTATTACATTTTAGTTGAGGTTCAAAGTTGTCTAAAGAAACCAATCTCTTCTTTCTCCAACCCTTAATGTGTCACTTGAGAGTTCAGCTTCCAATAGGCGCAGTATCTAACACACAACTAATTTTAGAATATAAAGTGCTCCTCACCATATTGGAATACATATAATTTAAAATAACTGTAAACCTAAACTTTGCAAAAACAGAAAATTCAAGCACTAACAAAAAAGCATAATTTGTAATTGAAAGAAAATAATATTTAAAAGAAAAAAAAACTTTTTTGTCTTTCCAAAAAGAGACAGAAATTACTAAGTTTTATTTCCCAAGAGAATTATGCCACTTTTATAAAGAAAATTACAGTCACCACAAATTGCTCTCAACAATTCCAAAGCTTCTTCATTTGACCACTTGAAAATCAAAGTTCTTTAAGATTATAAATATAACTTTTTATAACTCTGTTATTACGTACTGTGAATGGGGAAAGGGGGCCAATCTTGTGGCCATAGCGTCGAATGGCCTCTCTGATGTGGCTGGGCTGGATGGCATCGCTTTGAGCCTCTATACCACAGGCTGCAGTGCTCTGCAACAGAAAAACACATAAATTGTTACTAAATCAAAAACACACAACAGACCTACAGTGCATAAAGTATGAAAATAAACCTTTATAAAATGGACCAATTTTTTTTTCCTGAGGATACACATCATTGCTGCCACACACTACATTAGAGAAAAAAAGCTATTAACAAATCAAAGAGGACTTTTACATGAACTTTGCTTAAGAGACCCAAAGAACACCATATTTGTCCTCTTAAATCTTTCACCTAGTGCTGCTGTATGTTGCAATTGAAAAGAGCAGCAAATGTTCTAACTAAAATGAAAGGGTCATATAAGTCATACTGCAATAACCACAGAAACTATTTTTAAAACATTTCAGGCTTTCATTATGATGTCAAGGGGTGGGGAAAATATTGAACAAGTACCCAAAGTGGAAAGCAATTTGACACCAAAATCACCATTGAGTAATATCAGATTGAAATTTGAAGATGAAACATGTGACGTTATGATGTTAGAGGGATGCAAAAATATTTTAATTATCTCAAACTGGAATGTTTTCTAATTTCAAATAATTTTTTTGGATGATGAACCTTAAACAAGAAAAATAAGACTTTACTGCTACCGGTCCACTGATTTTACAAAAGCATCCCCAAGACTTTAAAAGAAAAAGTTACTCTTTTCTTCTTTTTAGTCAAACAGTGATGTTGATTTAGGCTTCATCCAGATGTGGCTGCTTGCCAGAATTCAGGTGACTTACCAGAATGATGTCTGCTTGGTAATAAATTCATGAAAACAGTATTAGTGAATGAAACAAGAACAAAAACTTACATTATACACTGAAATTAAATGTACACATGTACAAGCTTTCCCCATATATTTTCCACTACATACCAATGCTTTAAAACTCGCGATATTTTTTACAAGAGAAATTTCAGGAGTGCCGAGTCCACTGAAACCTACGTACCTATACCCAGAATTATTCATAATAAGATGGTGGATTCTTTCCTGTTGATTGACATTCGTAACGGAATGTGAAACTCAAATATTTTTTGCTGGAATGGGCCTTTGTGGACTAAGAATAACATTCTTCACCAAGTTAAATCATTTGTCTGAATGCCTCAGTTATATCTAGTACATACCTAGCCAAATTGGATACGTCCTGGGAACATTTCATTAAAACTGTGCACTTTTTAGAATTTAATTATTTTAACAGGCATTAAGATAAACACTAGGAATTTTAAATAAACTCATAAAACTAGTGAAATACAATGTATCAAAAATTTAATCCTCCATCTAAATTCTTGTTCCTAGGAATAATAATGGAAATCGCCCAGAGAAGCAAAACATATTCAAATGGAATATAAAAAAGGAAGAGGATAAAGTAGTCTAAACATCTTCAGAAAGGTTTTAGGATTCACTAACAGCTTTCTGAATACAATGTAAGAGGGGCAGAGACAAAGATGAACATACTGGGATTATCCAAAGCCCTGGTGACACCTGAAGGAGAAAATAAATCTTTTTCTGTCATAAAAATTACTAGTAAAATTCCATGAAAAATAAATATTGATTGTAAAAGAATAACACACATGAAAAAATCATAAGTCATTCCATTGTTGTGCAGCAAAATGAGTACTGCCATCACATTTATTTCTTTAAAAAAAAAAAACAAAAAAAAACCCCACAACACCCTAAGTGACTAACACAGTGCTTCCTAACCAGTTTATTTAATCAAATCTATTTCCCCTGTGGTTTTAAGGTACATATAGACATAGACATACAATACCAAGGATCTAGAACAGACGACAGGAATTGTAATATTTACTTTTCATACACTGAATGTGAGATGTCCATATTTTATGCAAAGTAAACAAATATTTAGATTGAATGCAACCAATTGGCATAAAAATGAAGGCGATCAGGCAACGTTGTTATAGGCAAAGAAAGCAGCTGCCTAAGGCTGCTGAGAGCAAGACAATCGCAACAACCTCTTTGCCTACTTTGCTTATACTTTGAACCTCAAAACCTAAGCTAGCTGCTACTGTCAGAGAAGGGGTTGGTTATTTGGAGTGGTGCCTACTGCTGCAGCTGTAGGGGAGAAGCTTGTCTTAGAAGCAGCAACTGTCACCTCAACAAAACACAGAGTAGTCTTACCTTAGTTCTGACAGAAAAAATATTAAACATATTTGCCGCTACTATAACATTGGTGGTTAACTTCTGATATAGTTTACAATTAATGTGAATTAATATTTAAAATTATATACATTACATCCTCATGATTTGGTTTCTTTGCCTTTTTTCATGCTTCTCCACCAAATACCTTTTTTCTTTTCCTTTGTTTGGATTTGGTAGAGTCCTGTCCTATTCCTCCATTCCCCAGGGCTCCTGATGGTGTTTTCCCAAGATGTTGCTGTCCTGCTGGAGCTGGGGGGGTAGGCGTAGGGGGTGGTGTATTTTCAGGAGAGTCAAGACTGGTCTTCACACTTGTAGCCTGCCCTAAGAGATGTGGCTATCAAAACAAGACATCAAACAGCCATTATATAATCAAATAACAGAGTTATTGCCTTCTTAGATTTACTCTTAGAATAGATGTGATACAGCATTAAGTTCGCTAATTCTAGCAACTACTGTAATATCTATATCGCAGCAATGCATGCCATACAGCACCTATTGTACTTGTCACCTACTGCTGACAAGTATGGGTGTGAACTTTAACATCCCAATCTGCAATAGAGAGAGAGGAATTTCCACCCAAGGAAAGAGAAGTTACATTTAAATATAAAGATGCTGCTAAGAATTTAACATTTGGAGCTATGATTTAATGTCTTTCCTCTTACATCTGTAACTTCAATGTTGGTAAACTCCATAAGAGAAGACCATGCCAATACCAGATTTCAAGAACGCCTACACTGAATGCAACAGACTACCAAACACAAGCAATACTAAAATATAAAATGCATTTATTCTCACTCCCCTGCAATAATCGTTATATAAATATATAAGAAATCAACATTTACCTCAGTTGAGCTGTGATATTGTATGAAAGTGGCAGATATGGCATGACTGAAGGGGTCACCAGCCTTAGGAGCCATGTCCTGTTTAACCAGAAGGGCCATGTCCACCAACTGCAGGAGGAAAAAGAGCTAATATTAAATAGGTAGGCTTACTGACATGGTACTCACTATGAATGCAACTGAAACGAAGGAGAGAGATAGGAGTTGTGGGTTGAGGCACATTATTCTTAGTATTTCTCAGTAGAAAACAAAATTACTGAGATATTTTAGCCTAAGGAACTGTCCTTTTCCACTTTTGTAAATATATGGAGTAATTTATCTACCCAAGAGGGCTCGGCTTGGCACTAAGGTAACATTTTGTTTTCCAGGAAATCCTGCTTTTTAATCCAATTGTGCAATAGGGTTTAATGAACCCCAGCGCACTGCCAAAGGTCACATAGTGAAGTATGTGGTTTCAGTTTGGACTTGAATAAAGTTCGTGCTGGACTCCACACTCCTCTGTAAGCATTAGAAAACATTTCTATTTGTGTATCAGATGGATGAATACAGTATAGCACTCATCTGTCGTATAGTAAATTGAAAGACAGATAGAAATTCTGTTAACTTGGTTAGCTGAAGTAGTGACTGCTTGCTTCCAAAGGTGCCTACAACACAGTCACTTGAGTTTGAAGTATATCCAAGAGTTACCAATTTATACTGTTTAACTAGAATAGTTGTTAACTACTGTTTAACAACCTGTAGGGTATGCTTCCTTACCTGTGCCACAGTCTCATATGCTAAGTATGCCAAAATCTCCATTGCAACTGCATTTGGCTTTATTTCCATACTGTTGCAATCCAACCAGTCACGAAACTTGGATGCTTTCTTTGCTGTCAGTTCAAATCATAAGGGAAAAAGAAAATGTTAGCAACAGGGAGACAAAACAAAGCATTTTTCCAGTCACAGAAAATACTGCAAATGTTAAGCACAGAGTGTTAATAAGATGTGATTGGCCAGGAAAGGGATTCAAAGTGGAACTACTGAGGAAAGTTAATTATTTCATATACAACATTTTGGAAACCCATGAGCAGCATGGAGGAAAGAGAAAAACAAAGATGATCAATTACACAAGAGATTTCAGAACAAGGAAGAGTCTACCTCAGAGGACAGTAGATAGGACAAATCTGATCTTGAATGTACTCAATGGTAAAAAAAAATAATAGGATTGTGTCGTGTCTTTGATGAATGATAGAAAAAGGGGCTAGAAGAAATCAACACAAATCTGAGGTTTGGAAGCCAGATAAAATTATATAATTGAGTTAACAACAGCAAAGGCAAATGAAGAAGGACAGAAGAAGAACTAGGAAGTTCTGTGTTAACTGTGCAGGGATTAGGTGCTGACAAGCCAGCCAAAATGATTTGTAGAGGAATGTTTTTAAAATGTGTGTTGGATATAAAGACATAAGGATAGATGTAGATCTGCAAATGATCAGCATTCAGACAAGAACTTCACACTGCTAATGGATGAGATCACTTAGGAGAAAGTACAGAGAAAAATATGGAACAAAGAAACATGAGAGACTTGCTGAGAGAGTAAAAGGAAGAGACACGAAAATGGAACAGAAAAACCATCATGGAAATTCACAGAAGAACCAAAAAAAGGATGATCTTACTTAAGGCAGTGGCAGACAAGCTGATCACAGAAAGAAACCAGTTCTACAGTGGTCTTAATGAGAGCTGTTCGTGAATACAGGACAACCAAAATGTAGTAAATACAAGCTGGGAGAATCACTTGAAACAGCTCTTGCAAAGGGAGCCTTCGTTAAGGAATAAAAAGCTGAAAACCACGTCAATAATAATTATTTTTTAGGACGGAATGAGATCCTACAGTGCTTGATCCTTTGATGGACCTTTTCTTTTGTCTGTCTTTAAAACCACACAGGAATATGTGGTGCTGTGATTAGGAATATATATATTCAGAACAGACCTCTTGGAGTCCCAGATTTGTTCACCTGTGACCAGTTCTCATGTGTTTATATAACTGTAAAAAGGGTTTGCTACTTTAGACAATAATTTTTATCGATATATTAATTTTTTAATAGAATAAAGAGAAAATAAGCAAAAATAGTATTTGTGTTAGTTTTGAACAGATGTTCTGCATGGCGTTTAGTATGTGCTATCTAGTTGAGTTCAAATTATGTAATTAAATTTGTGAGTGAGTCTCTTTTTCTACTATTTTCTAAGCACTGTAATTCTCATTTATTAATGACATTAAATGTCAGTGAAAAAGAATTGTATAGACACAGTCATTTAAAAACACTGGGAAAACACCATCAAGGGTTTTTTATAGATCACAGTCCCCTGGTCAGCAACATTTGATGTGATTTTGCAAATTTAAGATTTGTATTTGTTCTGTCTCCAGATGACAATTTTTGGGTTTTAAAAATGACTCTATCGCAAACCTCTCATTTGCTGAAGTCCCCCTAATCTGAGCTATCATTGATCTAATGGCTCACAGATGTGTGATGCCAAATTATAACTGAGCTTACAAAACATACTGAATTAGGAAAAGAAATGCTTACAAAACATGTTTTCCAACATTTGCTGACACAGAACAGTATTTCGAATGTGTCATTTATTTGCCATAAATGACTCATTCTTTCTTCGAATTTAAGTGTCCTGCTAGGAAGAACAAGATAAGGTCTCTCATTTAAAGACACCATTGTGTTCTAGTCTGCGTTGTAGGATCATGTGCTGTTTTGTCATGACTTTTACTGGCTCCCTCACCTCACTTTCTCTGACATTTGACCTAAAACCTTAGTCATCACTTAACCGCTTCTGTAATGATGTTTTGCTACATGATCAAGCCCATTAATTTACAGCTCATTATAGTTGTGGCCCACAAGTACTTCTAGTAAGTTGGTTTTCAGTGCTAGTAAAGCCCTAATTCTGTCATCATGTTATTAGTGTTGGAATGGCGTATACTGATGAATTTGGCTAATGTTGAATAAATTCCACAGCAGGAGCTTACAGCTTAAAATAGAAAAAGACTCTTTAGTAAGTTCTTTGTGTCTCTGCGGATACAGAAATAAAAGCAAAACTTGCTGCTCTTCCCTAATTTTAGATGCATTCCTAAGAACCTGCAACCATGAAACTTTATTAATGTGCTGACTGCAACAACACCATGACAGACTTCAGGCAAGTACGGGTGTTTTAATCCATTAACTCTTTACAAGTTCTATCTTTGCAGCAGTCCCCACCAGCACAGTATTTGAGCACATAGAAAGCCTGGTAAATAGTCAAATAAAATACTCTGCCAGACAGCCTGAAAACTATGCTAACTTAACCGTTCCCAGGAGCTATGAGGACAAAGAATTTAAAGTTTTGTTATTGTGGATGAAACAAAAGTGCTTTCAAAAAATATGAGGTTCTGCTGTGTTCTCTATTACATGAAATAATAATTTAACATCTTATTACAATACAGACATTATAATACTTACAAAAACTCAATTGCCGACTTTCACAAAATTCTGCATACTGGACTGAGTCCATCATTCGTGTTTGTCTTTCTGCTCTCTGACAAAAGAGTAGAAGTACATGATGTACCTTATTCCAGCAAGAACTGCATTCCACAACAGAAATTATAGCAGCACGGCGCCCCTGCCATAAACTTCAGCTAACCGCCCCCCCCCCAAATTAAACATGCATTGCAGTTTCAGATGCAGAAATATAAACCACAGATTGCTTATTAGCCTTGTGCATTAAGTTTCCCAGAGGAGTGTGTCAGTTCTCACTTTAAAGATCTGCTTGCACACTCCTCACCTAAGACAGTGACACGGGGTTGATAGGAAAGGTGCTGAGCGCTCTTGCCCTCAACCATTTAAACACCAAGATGTATAATTTAAACTAAAGTACGCGAGCACTCTGCCTACATGTTTACAGATGACCAAACAAATAAAACGTTCTCCTAGACTGAGGCCAATGTATCCCGCACTGAGCAGAACCAAAACTGTATGCTTTTAAGATGGCAGCATTATCATTATTGGAATGAATAAATTACATCACATTAAAGGTGCACCAGACAGAGAAGAGCATTGAAGTGCCCCTTTCCATATAGACATTCAATACATAACTGGTAAATAATATAATATAATAACTAAGTGGTAAATGCGTATGTCTAGGTTTCTTTCACTGTTAATCTGTGCTTAGTTTTTCATGCTTCTAAACACCTACTGGAGAAGAAACAAAAAATAGACTTAGATTAGAGTTTAAGAAAATGGCTTAAAATGTTATCTGCTGTATTAAAGTGTAAACCAAAAGCCTGTATTTCAAAAAGGCAAGATTATGTACAGCCTCTTCTGCATGTATTACTCTGCCGTAACTGAATCATGGTTGAAGCAGCACTGGAGGACATGTTTAAGAATGAGCACATGCCCGAGTTTTGTTTACTTCAACAGAGGAGAGTTCATTTTCACAAGGTAAGGATCTGGTCTCTAGAAGAGATTAAATCCTTCACATATTAGGGGCAGGAAGCGGTAGTTAGATTAAAGAGAATGATTATCCTTTTCAGAAGCGGACAGTTTAATCAAGTCTCTTAAACAGGGAAGGCATATTGTCTTACACATCAAGCAAAGGAATATAACTCTCTTCCAAACATAAAATAAAACATTAAACCCGGTAAGAGCAGAACTATAGCTAAGGATTCAAAGTGCTATCAGGAGGGGCTGATGCCACTGTGACTGTACTGCAGCGAGCCCACACAGCTCAAATCATCATGCACACAACACAGAAGGTGAAGTACAGGTGTGTTTGCATTACAGACAAAAACCAAACAAAGCACACACACACACAAATGTTGTTGTGAGTTCCCAAGCTCTTTTACATCTGACGAAATCAAAATTGCAGAGTTCTTTAACCTGGTCTACTGGAAAATAACAGGGCTGCTAATGAGAGTATTTGAAGACGTGTTATACAACAGGATATTTTTTTAACACTTTCTTGTATCAGAAAAAAAAAAAGTAAAAAAATCAGTACTTCAAAACCACAGTTTTTTCTTCTCTTCTATGCCTGTGAGGTCATTCTTCTATGGCACTCCATCACTTATGAGATGTTGTTGGTGGACAACACATTCAATTTAGCGGTGAACTGAACGACTAACTGGGCAGGAACATACCTGGATATTCCTTCTTTCTGTTCATATCTACCCAGCCACTCATTTCTATTGTATTTTGACTCTTAATCACCAGGACGGAAACTGTTCTACTAGTTAAGTATTTTTCTGTTCCTCTTCTATGCATTCTTCTGGCATCTTGACTACATTTTGTGGAGCTGGCTGAAAGTTTTTACTTATCTGAAACAGCAATCTATTCCATCAAGACATGAAGTCTAAATTTATTTTATATCCTTTAAGAAAAATTGTCACAATAACTTCAATCCTCATCCAGCATGATCAGAACAGAGATCTGCTTTGCCTCAGAATTAATTCAGCTGTACTTTTCAAGACAGAAAGAACCACCAGGATCATCTGATCTTATTTTCTGCATATCACAGGACACTTCTCACATAATATATACTAGAATTCACAGTTCTAGAATTTCTTGCATAATTTTACTACATTTTTTGAAATACATCCAATTTTGATTTAAATATTTCACATATTAAGATATATCTTCTTCAAATTATTTTAAATGGTAACTTTTTATGCAATGTGGTTTAAATTCTGCAGTCATTTGTGCCTTTGCCAGTCACAAATTACTAGTTGGGTACTGCCAGATAATGACGAAATAATTTAACCGTATGTGGGTAATCAAATGGACTGAACTTCTCTAAATGTGACAAAGTTTTCTTGAAATTTTACACATGGAAATTTGCAGGCTCACAGAACTGTTGCCTGAGATCCAGCTTCAGCAATCCTCCCTCTGGAGGTCTCTAGCCCAATCTCTGGTTTAAAAGAAGACTATTTATTGCCTACGCTAGATCAAATCAGCCATGGCTTACTCTAGCAAAGTCTTTAAAACCTTGATTTTGTGTCTCCTCTGGGTAGCCTCCTTCAGTGTTGCATGGTTTGATGTCCTACTTGAACCTGCCAAGCAACAACCTGTGGCTCTTGACCCACAGATCCTCTATCCTATTCTTTATTCTACCCAGAACTACTATGAAGATTTTGGTTCTATTACCTTTGTAACTGTCCTTCAGCAGTTGTAGGCTGTTACCTAACCTCCTTTAGGCCCCTCTTCCTCAGGCTAAGTAAGACTAAGTAAGCTCAGCCTCTTCTCACAGGCCACGTGCTCCAAGACCCTCACCACCTCTCAGTAGCTTTCAGCTCAACCTTTCCAGTTTCTCAGGATTTCTGTGGATTTGAAGGACCCCAAACAGGACACAGCATTCCCGATTTGGCCTCAACAGCATCAAGCAGAAGGCAACAACTACTTCCTTCAGTCTGACAAGCACATTTCTTCTGCTGTTGCTCAATGTGCATTTTGTTTTAGCTATGATTAGAACATACTGCGTTGCCTCATATTCAGCCTGATGTTGAATCAGTCAGTACTGATGCATAGGGTTACTGTCCCAGACTCAGAAACTCAATCAAGTTTCTGTTGGGCCAGCTCTCCGGGTTTTCGAGACCTGCCTGGACTGAAGCTCTGTCAATCAGTGTGACAGCCACTCCCAATTTTCTATCATTCACATATTGTCAGAATGGGTATTTTGTATCTTTGTCTGCATTTCACTGTTGATAAAGATATTGAACAATATGGATCCTAGTACCAATCCCCAAGGTATTCAGTTTTTACCAGTTTCCACCTATATGTCAAGCCATTGGCTATAACCCTTCATATCCAGCAGTCCCAGCCATTCAAAGCCCTTTGCAACAACAGGGAAGGCAGAGCAAAGCAAGATGACAGAGTATGTCAACATGATGAGTTGTGTTTCAAGGTCCTATGACAGAGAAAAAAGAAATCTAGAAATGTGATGATGATACTTCAACATACAATTACAGGCATCCCACAATGCGGTATGGAAACTGCAAATTAATCCCAAGAGCAGTTATATTAGATTAAATTATTTAGCAATGGCTACTCAGCAAATACAGTAGAAAAATCCTCAAAAATTGATGTTGTCAAAGGCTAGTCAATATGGTAAAGGGACATTTTTCTGATAGGGATTTCATTCCTCTCTACAGATTGTCTACAGTAGCTGTCCACAGACCTAAACACTGGACTTAGCTTTATTCTCACTTATTAAATGAATACTTACATTTATGTTTCCTCTGAAATAATATCTTTTATATAGACAAATTGCCTACATATCTGTTGAATAAAATCACTTTATCTCTTAAGTTGTCTCTAAAAGATGTCTTTCTTAAAGGTGGATTCTACAGCGATTCTCCAAAACACCATCAAGTAAAAGAGCTTTCCACGTAAATATCTGGACTATATTTTCTTCCCAATACATTCTAAAAACCAAAACATATCATGGCATGCAAACTCATAGTTCACAGGACGTCACAGCCTTTCCATCAGTCCTACCAGTTTTAGAATAGTCTACAATTAACCAGCAAATGCAGAAAAAATAAATAGATAGGATAAGTATATGATCTTCAAAGCAAAGCAGAAGACAACAGGTCACCTTTCTTCTTCACTTCTCAAGATTATAAACTGTAATTATCTTCTTTTACATCATCCCTGCTTTACAAGAATTTAATGTTCTCTTATCTCCACATTTCTAAGGTATATTTGATAAACTCAATTTGAATCAATAGCATGGGATAAAAAGGGGGCAGAAAGATTGTGCATATAACTGTGAACACAGAGTTACTCCAGGTCAGAAGAGTTTCAAAGAAATAGCATTCAACTTTGGGCAAGACATAGAAAGGCTGTTAAAACTCAATAATCTATATGTAACGCTTCCTTTTAAATCCGTACAATACCCACTTGCTATTTTTTATAGTCTATTTTTTTTCAACTACCATTTCAGATGCTTTAAATAAGAAATAGCTTAAATTTTATTAAAATGAATTTTTCTAAATTCTATTCTTGGAAAGAGTAGCAAGTCACTCCAACAAAGGTGAAGTCCTCTTTCATCAGTATAAAAACAAGTTTGCTGAGTCTTTCCTATATGATGAAACACTGAAACCCTGTGGCCATGCTGCCTTGAAGCAATCTCAGCTTGAAACAATAAATGACATGAAAGACACAGTCCCACTGGTTCATCAAAATATATTAAATATATACATTTTTTTTCACTCCCATTACTGTCGTACTAGTCACTCTCAGCAGTTCACAGAATCACAGAATCACAGAATCACAGGATCGTCTAGGTTGGAAGAGACCTCCAAGATCATCTAGTCCAACCTCTATCCTAACACTAACAAGTCCTCCACTAAACCATATCACTAAGGGCTACATCTAAACGTCTTTTAAAGACCTCCAGGGATGGTGACTCAACCACCTCCCTGGGCAGCCCATTCCAATGCCCAACAACCCTTTCAGTAAAGAAGTTCTTCCTAACATCCAACCTAAACCTCCCCTGGCGCAACTTTAGCCCATTCCCCCTCGTCCTGTCACCAGGCACGTGGGAGAATAGACCAACCCCCACCTCTCTACAGCCTCCTTTAAGGTACCTATAGATAGCGATGAGGTCTCCCCTGAGCCTCCTCTTCTCGAGGCTAAACAAGCCCAGCTCCCTCAGCCGCTCCTCGTAAGACTTGTTCTCCAGACCCCTCACCAGCTTCGTTGCCCTTCTCTGGACTCTCTCAAGCACCTCCATGTCCTTCTTGTAGCGAGGGGCCCAAAACTGAACACAGTACTCCAGGTACTCACCAGAGCCGAGTACAGGGGCACAATCACTTCCCTAGCCCTGCTGGCCACACTGCTTCTCATACAAGCCAGGATGCTGTTGGCCTTCTTGGCCACCTGAGCACACTGCTGGCTCATATTCAGCCGACTATCAACCAGTACTCCCAGGTCCTTCTCTGCCAGGCAGCTTTCCAACTGCTCATCTCCCAGCCTGTAGCTCTGCTTGGGGTTGTTGCAGCCCAGGTGCAGGACCCGGCACTTGGCCCTGTTGAACTTCATACAGTTGGCCTCAGCCCATCGGTCCAGCCTATCCAGATCGAAGTTAAGTCCAATTAATTTTAAGTTAATTCCAGTTAAGTTAATTCCAGTTAAGAAGCTGAATTATGTCGTGTACAGCAGAGTTAAAATACTTTGCAGGCTTTTATTGGAACATGCTGAAGGATGCAGTAGATATGACCTGGCACAGTAAATGTATGCTTAGTCTTCCAAAAATGTGTTGCATTATATATTTCTTGCAGCATGAAGAACTAAAAAAGACTAAAGAGGGAACGGAAAGAAAAGGTAAAGAGCTGAATGCTGTCACCTGCCATGCAGGATGAAAAGAATCTTATTTTGATTCCATTTCAAAGCTGTCACACTTGACATCTTTTGGGGGGAAGAGGCCAAATGTTAACTTGCCTACTAACTATTCAGTGTTTGAAGGAAATGTGCTGGGTAGCTGCTAAGCTGGAGCATTTGAAAAACACACACAGCGTGGCTGGGTGTCCCTGTGCTGGCAACAATGAAGATGTTGGCTTCCCAGACTGCTTGCATATTCATATTGTGGCATGATTTCCTGATTTTTTTTTTTGATGAAGACCTTCTCACTGAGCACCTATTATGGTTTCAAAGGAGCTAGGTGACTAGTCTAGAGAGCAGAAAAAAATTGCCCTGCAGTGGCTGATACTACTAGAAGAGTGTGCCACTGCTTTGAATTCCAAGCTTCCGTGAAGCATACACAGATTATCCTCTGCATATGACTTTTTTTTTCATTTAGACTAGAGAATAACAGAACATTGCACGTTGTACCTGACAGCTCACAGGCCACAGGTCGAAAATTGCCTAGATTAAAATAATTACAATTTGTGAAACAAACCACAAAGTAGCTCAATATTGAAAAGCTTGCATAATACTATGAAAGCACATTTTTATTCTCCGTATCTTGAAATTATCTGAAATTATCACTATCTGAAGATTTCTGTTACATAACGGAAAAATGTATTTGCTCTTCTAAGAATGACTTGAATTGGTAAGCAAAGAAAAAAAGGCATTTTAAGAGTAAGCATTTTCAAAGTTTAAGCTTGCTCAGAGTTTTATACAGAAAATAAAAACGTCACTTAGGGAAAGATCAATAGCTTTTGTAATGCAATACTTGGTTTGGCTATAAAACACAGACATACAGGAGATTTTTATCATTTCTACCCACCTCTTATAGAACATACCATACATTCTCAGTAACCATTAATCTGAACAATTCTGCGTAACAAGTTTGAGGCCTTTGATGTAATACCATTTTGAGAGCTCCTGTGTTTAGTACAAAGTCCCCCATATCTTCATTACTAGAAGAAAACATAAGGTCTTTTTCAGGTAGACCAAGAAGATTTCCATTTTAATGTATTCACACAGTTATAACTAGTAATAAAAGTTCTGTTTGTTTTTTGTTTTTTGTTCTCTACATTACTAATACTTTCCTACCCCCCAATAAACACAGTTAAGACCTTAAGAACCTTTAAAATCTTAAGAACTGTTTACAGAGATGCTAGGGTGCTATTACAGAATCACAGAATCATCTAGTTGGAAGAGACCTCCAAGATCACCAAGTCCAACCTCTGACCTAACACTTACTCTAACTGCAATGAAAGTATGCTGTGGATGATGATAAACATAAATCAAAATAGACTTTTTTTTTTAATACTTTTTTCATTATAAAAAACTGGATATTCACTGTCTATGGACAAAAGATGGGAGTCACTTGATGAAGTGACTTGACTCTGTAGACTTAGACGTCTACAGTATGCTAATTTATCATCTAAAGTGCATTTATAATCAAAAAGATATTAAGGTACTTTCAGAGACTAACTTTTTCCTAAACTAGATGTTCAAAACAGGTCAGACTAATCACTTCTGTGAATTTGTCTGAAGTTCATCCACTGTGGACATCAGCAATGGAGTTCTGTGGACACTGGCTTAGGTCTACATGTCCAAATTACAAACATCCTCCAAAATGCAAGAGGAATCCTACTCTGAGAGTGATGACTGAAGGATATCATCACCGACAGGGCAACACAAAAGCCAAGATTAAAGAATGACTCAGGAAATTTGGTTCCACAAAAGCAGCTTTGTACCCTAGGCATTCATTGACTCCCCCCATCATCCTCTAAGTATTTAGAAATGTAAGCTAACAAAGCAGATAAGTAGGGGGAAGGGAGCTGGCAAGACAATTTAAGATTATGTACAAATTTCAAGGAACTTTAAAGAAAGAAAGCAAATGGAAATTCACAGACGGTAACAAAATGAATGGATTAATTCCCAGTAGTCATGATCTCATTGCTTAAGGAATAAATAATGCTCGTCTCCTGATAGGAACTCACCACTGCTCTAACACTTAGCCTTTGAACATATGCAAAATCCTCACATACTGTCTCTATTTGAACCAGCTCCATACCATATCCAAATTCCTTGTCCAAATTTATTACTGCTGGTCTGAAATGTGGAGCTGGAACCTGTAAACAAAACATTTCCAGTTCATGAGATACCTTTGATTTCTACAGGACGATACTTTTTCTGCTATTATAAGCGGCATCATGAATTTTGTAAAACTACATGTTAAATTTACGGCTATCTTCTACCAGTGCTTTCCAAGACCCGTAAAATATTTTTGGATAAAATACGCTATCAAACTTTAAAAGTTATGTGGAATTTATTAATATATTAAAAAGACTTATCTGCCCTCACTTTTCTGATTGAGGACACTGTAACGCCTTTCTGTGGTTTCCATCTGGCTGTAGATCAAAAACTTTATGTCAGATTAATATTAGCATACTTTTATGCCTTCTGGATAGCATTCTTCTGAACACGTAACCTAATCCTGTATCAATTTATAGGTGAGGTTAATATACCCAGCTTTAGCATCTCACAAGTAAAGCTGTCAGTCATCAAACTAGGCATCACTGCATAGTCTGGGAGATACAAACAGCAAAGCAGTCCCTTTTGTACATTTTATTTCAAATTTACAGTCAAAATCACAGTCTGTTTAAAAATAATACAACATTTATAGAGGTTCACTTGTAAGCAAAAGGAAAATATCGTAAGCTGGGAGAAACTTCAAAAATATTTCTTTTAAGTCTATGACTAGAGATATGGATAGATGGATAAATAAAAGGGCAGACAGATTAAAAACTGTCTTTAAAAGTGTGTACTTACATAATATTTAAATTGGATTCTATGCAAATGTCTTGCAATTATGTCTTATCTCAAAAATCATCAGGTACCTCTCACCCTCATAATATTTCTGCCATCATTATTTGCAGATAGCTTGGTTTTTAACCCAATTTAGGTACAGCCACTTGCATCCAGAATTGGTAATGCAGCCCTGAACAAGTAAAGACCTGCGTGACAACCTCATTCCCTGAAACCATAGAATCATAGAATAGAATCATAGAATATCCTGAGTTGGAAGGGACCCTTGAGGATCATCAAGTCCAACTCTTGACACCGCACAGGTCTACCGAAAAGTTCAGACCATGTGACTAAGTGCACAGTCCAATCTCTTCTTAAATTCAGACAGGCTTGGTGCAGTGACCACTTCCCTGGGGAGCCTGTTCCAGTGTGCAACCACCCTCTCTGTGAAGAACCCCCTCCTGATGTCGAGCCTAAATTTCCCACACTCCTTCCATGCTACTGAAATCCTCCCCACAATATATTGATGTTTTACTTGGTCTTGTTGCTAGTAACTCATGGAGTGTTTTTGTTTGTTTGTTTGTTTGTTTGTTTTTGTTTGCTTTTTGCTTAAAGGCTGTTTGTGGCCTTGGATGGAGGCTGGCTTGGAGGGGCACGTGCACAACATGCCTTGCACACTTGCTCACCTTGCTAGGTGTAGAAGAGCCCTGAAGGATCCAGCCCTCCTCCTACTGGTCCAAATGGACCAGTACAAG
Organism: Anser anser; assembly: GCF_964211835.1. Taxonomy (NCBI): domain Eukaryota; kingdom Metazoa; phylum Chordata; class Aves; order Anseriformes; family Anatidae; genus Anser; species Anser anser. Next base: position 5,648,819 of record NC_139722.1, read on the forward strand.
GTGCAAGGGGCTGATTCAACCTGAGGTTCACCAGTGGGAGACTGAATTTGTCTGAAGACCCTACACATAATGAGCCTTGATGAAACTGAATTCCCAGGCATATTCTGCCTGGTCACTCACCCACTGCATGTCCAGAATTATTTCAGCCATGATCTGTTAAGCAATTAGTAAAGCTAATTAAGCTGGACAGTAGGTAAATTCAGGAAAAGCCAGAGACAGGCACTCTTGTTCACTGGTTTTAATCACTGAATAAAAGTAAGAAAACAAGCTTAATTTTAAAAACAGACATCACAAATGTCTGTCCTGTTGCTAGCCGGTATCAGTATGCTTCCAAAAATAGATTCAAGAATTTGCTGATGTTAAATGAGAAATGAAGAAGGAGGAATTCCTCAGGAGCAGCTGAGGACTTAAGCCCTCACATTGAAAAGAAAGGAAAGCACATGGTACATGTTGATAAACAATACTTGTGATAAATTTTGTTATTCTGCAAGGCACATCTCTGTAATTCTTTGTGCATCAGACCTGCTGACAAGTACTGCAAAACGCCCTCCTGAATAATCCTCTGGAGCTCCACACTAAAACAAGGTGCTAGGACAACTAAGGAAAATTTTGACTAGGAGAAACTTAAATAACTGATTGATTAAAGGACTAAATTTCAGGCAACATGGGCAATACATATTCATTTTAGTCCTCTTAGCTAACTTGTAAATATCATAATTCTGCCTTTTCCCTTACTATCAGTAAGAAGGGGTATTTATTTATTTCCAGTGGAACAGCCAATTGTCACAGTATCTGCCATTCCTGGGGATGTCACCATCCTGCCCAAGAAATTACTATTGAAAAATCATTTATTGAGAAATTATGTTAAACAACACCCCAACTTCCAACACAATGGCAGAATATACATACATAAAGTCAAGAAATTCAAGAAACAATATTTGTGCTCTATGCATAATAATTTGGTGTGCCTTACAGCAATCCATTTTCAGAAGTCTGACTTTGGTCTTACAACCTATAAATGAAATCCTGGTTCTACAGTGTCCACAGCAAAGCTTCATTTAACTTCAGTTGGAACAGGTTGCCCAGGGAGGCGGTGGAGTCACCGTCCCTGAGGGTGTTCAAGGTAACGTTGGACGTGGTGCTTAGGGACATGGTTTAGTGGGTGACATTGGTGGTAGGGGGATGGTTGGAGCAGGTGATCTTGAAGGGCTTTTCCAACCCTAATGAGACTGTGATTCTATGAAAAGCTGTACGACCTCACCCTATGAACAGCTTCCCTAACACAGTGTTGCATCTGGTGCAGATGGTCAGCACCCTCCTGTGAAAGGAAAGCAGAAAAATGGACTTTCAAAATGGAACATTGATTCTGAAATAGCCTTTTTTCGATGTGCTCTCAGGTACAGATTAGAAACCCAAGTTAGACTCAATGTATTAATTTTGCAGCAATATATCTTAAAGCCCTCCACTTTCAGAAGGAACTGCTTTCCCATCAAATCAACTCAAAGGTTTTTGGGAATGAAAATGGGCTAGTGTGGATCTGGAGAAAGCTTGTCTGCTGCTAAGCAGGCTGGGTTCTGCCATGAGTTCCTGGCAGTTTTGACTCTTGAGCTAGGACTCACTTCCTACAACACTGAGATGCTGTCCTAACTGGGAGATTATGAACTATGGGATGCACCTCATACAAGACACTCAGGTTTTTTGAAAACCTGACATCAGGTTTTTGAAAGGAAGGCCACTAATTCATTAACGCACCCATTTTATTAATTACAAGAATGAGTAAAACAATTTAGTTCATCCAGTTTCCATGAAAAATCCAAATCTGGAAACTTCTATGAGGAATTTATTTAAGCAGTGTATTCATGAATGTCTATTAGTAAAGCATTAAAGTAAATTAATTAAAATTAAAATATGCTGTCCTATGTACATGCAGTTGTGCTCTCCTTGGCATGCGACTAGAGAATATCCACAATTACTTGAAGTAACTGAGAAAGGATCAGATTTTTACGAGACTGTAATCAGAGAACAAGAAATAGCAGTACTCCAATATGTATTCTGACTTCTTTAACACAAGAAGTGTGCACACGGACATTTCACATTCAGCTAGTGGCACTTACACCACAGGGTCCAATTCTGTGGTCAGACTTTTATTCTCTTTAGAAAAGCCTTTCTAATTTGAGAATTGCAAGATAGGGAGCTCCAGATAGAAATCAAATCATGAAATTTGGGGAATAAGTGAGTCACACATAGAGTTAAAAAGGAAATGCTTCCCTCTGAAAAACAGTGACCGCTGCATGCAATCTGCACGGATTTTTATAAAGACAGAGCAACTTTCTCATTAAGAAGCCCAAAATAGCTGATAAGAGACCTCTCTCAGCCTCACAGGCTGCATTTGGCTGCCTGCTGCCTCCTGACCAGCTCAGGCGTGCCCACCAGAAAAAGAACAGGACTTCAATACCCAAAACTCCTACCTCAGTTCTGCAACTACCTTGATGTCTGAGCAGGACAGAGTGCAAGTGAAGGCTGAATTAATTACCTTTGAAAGCTTGTTTCACAGTTGCAAAGCTTGCAGAAGGTCAGGGACAAAAAAGGCAAAATCAAAGCTGCACAAGCAGACCCGAAAAATTCATTGTCTGAACTGAAAGGCTTTGAACAAAAGCACTGGTGTATTTTTTTATTATTATTTATTTATGGGGACGTCATTCACGACACTGAACAAAATCTGTCCCAGTGTGAATATTTTATTAGTCAAATGCTAATGACTGTGTGACACTTGCTATTTATTTAACTATGCAAAATACTCTATGCTGCTGTTTGTTATTGTTTCTCAATTTTTGTAAACATGAGAAAATTTATCTTCATAGCATTCTTGTGAGCATTATCTCCACTATATAGCTGAGAAGTAGAATCATAAAAAGATTATTTTCCCAAAGGCAATGTTTTATTCTGCAAATGCTTCTCTTTTATTGACTTTCTCTTTTTTCTTTTTCTAATGTTAGGGATGAAAAAGAAAATGTTCAAGTTCAGGATTTAAGAAAATGATTTAGCATTTGGAAGTAAGTTCATTTGAACCGTCAGCTAATTTGGAACAATCTGTTTTTTTAGGCCCTTACACCATGCCTATTGATAGATATACCACAAAATTATTAGGCGTTTACATAAAGCCAAAGAAACATATGCTGTCATTAATTCAAAACAATCACCACCAGTCAAAGTCACTCCAGGAGTTCTCTTAATGAACATCCCCATTCCCTCCTCCTCCAAATCCCTCCACCCCCAACAAAAAAACACCACCAGGGGAAATCTCAAAAAATATAATTTTGAATTGTATAAAAATTTCACAATAACTCTTAAAACTAATTACTTACATATTAGTTTGTGTAAGAAGATGAACTGAAACATTTAGATCAAGCTTTACTGATACCTCATTTTAAAATAGAAAATTTTGAATTATTAATAGAAATTGCCAGATTTTTTTAGTTTGGTTAAGAATAGAGGAATATTTTGAGACTCTTTCAAGGCTGAAATTCAAAGTGAAACTTAGTGCCTTGTGGAAAACTATGTAAATATATACTGGCAGCTTTTAGTATCTAAAATGTGGATGTTCTGTACTACTGAAACAACAGTTTCTTAACAGAACCCTTCCAATAAATCATATTTGATATAATCCCAGCTAATCTGTGGCAAAACAAACAAACTAAAATGTTGTTTTACGAGTCTTCATGAGTCAATCACCTTCAACAGAAGAAACAGGACCTATATATTCTCATCTCCTGCTCTGTAATACTGACAGTCCCCTCCATCCCTTACTGTTATCAACCCTTCATGTATTTTTAAAATGACAATAGTTTTGATGGGATTTTGTTTTTAATCCTGAGATTAGGGAGTGAGAGCAAAGAGCACCTACTGTATATGGATTCATTACCATAAGCTTTACTGATAGTTTATCCCGTTTCCTAATGAAAACAACAAAAAACCCACCGTGTCTCTATTAAAAAGCAATCAGATTTGCTATGCTGGTGACACTTTAAAGAGCACATTATGTGGGAAAACAAAATAAACATTTACCCTGGCAAATGAAAGTGAATTTGGGTTTTGACATACTTGGCAGGAAGGCAGAATTATATTCATGTCAAGTATGCAGAAAAGCTAATATAATATTTAAATATTTGCTTAACTAATATAGAATTTAAAACAACACATTAGAAGAAACATTTTTTGTGAAACATTTTAAAGTTTTTTAGTATAGGCTACTCCACAAAAGTAATATGCTCAGCTGAAATTTCAGACTTCTACAGCCTTTGTTGCACATTCCATTCACTTGTAAAGTGGTAAAGAGTCTTCGTATTCTACTGACAAGTCTCTACTTATATTTCCAAGACAAAGGCAGTTCTTATACTGATGGTTTAACTTGATAATGAATTTATGCAGCTTTCCAGAGAAACAGCCCTTGAGAATCAGAATCTTACAAATATTGATATAATGAGCTAATGTTAACACTATCTTAGCTAAACCCTACTTCTGTGGTTCAGTATTTTACCCATGCAATTGTTTTAAAACTCCTTTAATTTGCAACAGGACGTAATTCATTGAAGACGGACCTTTACATTGCTCAGAAAGTATCTGAATGCTGTATGTCAATGACTGCTGAAATCCTCAACCAATTCTCAGCTCTAATTCATAAATTGTGTAGTATGAACGGAGCGCCACAGACCTCCACTTTTACACATTCTGATAAGCCTGTTAGATGCTGGGTGTTGTTTTAGCTCCAAGAGAATTTAGATGCACTGTCTAAATATGTGGGTATCGGACTTTCCTTTAGAGGTGTAAATCTAAATTTATACTAGCTGTATATATCCACAAAATCAAATTTGCCAGTGTATCGCAATTATAAATGATGATGAAATTTGATGTAAAATTTTATGAATTGCTAAGAGTATTTTAAAAGATTTCTTTTAAGAAAAGACTTAGCTTATCTTTTTAATTTGGAGAGAGATGAATAATTAGAAAATATTTCGAAACATTCTAAATTGCTTACATAAGGAAACATAATAATTAAAACCATCATCACTCTTTATTGTAACTCTATGTTTTAGAAATATGACATTTTAAAGTCTCTTCAAAATAATTCATTCAAATGTATCTGATTTGCAAATTCAATTATGCACTATTAAACCAACTGCTAAGATCTTCAGTTCTCCTAAATCAGCACAGCTCCTCTGAGTCCCATCATAAGACAGAAACTACTGTTTATTTCACATCAGTAACTTAAAAGGGATAGAAAGAGTGTTCACACCATAAGACATAAACAAAAAGGTCTAGTTTGGGGAATTTGACTTTCAATGTTCTTCATTTGCAGTGCAAATTGCTGTGCTGCATTAGTAATAACTACGCACATAGTACCCATTCAGCCAGCCAGCCTGTTACAGAAACAAATATAACAAGAGACTCTTCCCCGCACATATTCTTAAAATTGGTTGCAATCAAAACTATACTTTCCAAGAACTTTAGCACAGTCCAATTCTACATGCCAAATTTTCAGACATTTACAAAGGAAGAAAATACAAAACATTTTTAAATACAGAAAAAAAATATTATTATTTGTATTTTACTTTTATTCTATGTTTAGTCAAATTATTTTAAAAGTTAGAAAGGTCTGAAATCAAGAGCTTAGCAACAGATAGCCCAGAATCCTACTACCAGGATAATCTCCTGAAAAGAAAGACATGGCTCAAATTCCCATTCAAAATCAGGTATAAAGATTTTGACTATAGGCCATAGTCCAAGCTCATATTCTTATTTCTGGGCATTTACAGTTATGTAAATTTAAACTCAAAATGAAAATAACTTATTTTTCTCCATGTTGAAACCATTTCATCTCCTTTTATGTCGATTTTGTTATAGGTTTAGACTGACTGAAATGTAAGGGTTAAGGTTTTTCTTTAGTGGAGGGTAAATCAAAGATCTACAGGGACAAAATAAATAAATAAATAAATAAAATCGCATAGCCCCAGTCACAGAATAATGGAAAACCACCTTAATTTCAAAAATATTTTAGCTAACAACGAAATCTAACTGGGATGTAAAGAAAAATACCTTTAATAAAGAGATTTTGAAGTGTAGGAAGGTTAAAGTCTATTCAGTGTTAAACGTGCTTGAAGCAGAGTACCGTTAACTACCACAGTTTGGCATCGATTACTCAACTGTGCTTATAGAAGTTGCTGTAGCTTCTCATGCCATCATATACACTGTGGAAGAAAATTTACTCTTTACTGGTGGCTGCTCAGCTTTCTTAGGATTTCTGAGTTTTTCTGACATTTTTCAAGTTACATCTCGTATTCATCAAACGTCTGATCAGCATTTTTGTCTCTTTCTTTAAAATATAACATAGGGTAACAAGGTTAGTAATCATCTCGCTTACATATTTCTTCAAATACTGGAACTAGAATTTAGATCTCCAGCCCTGAGGTACATGAAGAGTTAACTCCCATTTTAAGAAGGGTGTGATTAGTAGCTGGAGATCTGCTTGAGTTCAGTACATCTGAAGATGCTATTACAATTTTCAGATATAAAATAATTAGCTGATGATATGAGCTGACAGCTAATACATCTAAAGTAAACACAAAAAAATTATTTCCAAGCGGATGTAGAGTATGTGTTCCGTTTCTAAGCTGTTTGATATGGTGTTTGTAAGGAGCTAGGATTCGATACCAGATGCCGTATGTTCTACAAGCTTTTTCTGCAGATGTCTGCAGCCTGAGAAAATCAACAGTGCTTTGAATAACACTCCTAGTAAAAGCATCTTCTTGTCAGAGTCACTGTATGATATAGGATATGAATCCCACACAAGTGGATGAACTGATTTTAAATAATACCATCTGACAATGGTAGAAAAAATTCCTAGTAGGTCTGACAAAGTCGTGGAAATGGCTGTTAGCCTTGGGAAATAAAATCCAGCCCCCTGACAAAGATTACCCATCCTTCTTTCGTTTGATCAAATGGAAAACCAAATTTAGTGATTGCTTCCTTAGTTCCATAGGCAAAGTTTCAACAGCACTTAACACCGCCACCAAGGAGTCCCTGTCTTTGCCCCTTCTGCATGCCACTCAAAAGAAGAGTCTGGAAAAAAATGCTTAAGAATTATTGGAGAATAAAATCTATGCATCTTAATGTGTTTTTGATGTTATCAATTCATGCTGTTTTCTTGCCGTTGCTTTTAATGAAGTTTCTTTTAGAACACTGAAAGAAAATCAACTGAAGTCTCAAGTACAGTATACGTGAGACAGATGCCAAGCAAATACTAAAAGCCTGCCGCTACCTGTATACGAAAGCAAAAAGAGCTACATCTTAAGCCATAAATCCACAGGTTCAAATGACAACGCTTTTTCACTCAAAAATAAAACCTGTAGCTCCCTACCTGATAAAAATTCACATAAATCCATTTCTCAAATTTACTCTCTATGCAAAATCAGGATTTTTTCTAGCAATAATATTGTGGTCCTGTCTTCCCTGAAAATATAGGTCTGGTTTTAGATGCACTTCGCCAGTCTAAAGGGGTGACACAGCCTAATTCTTTCCACTTTAAAGTTAACTAACTGTAAACCCCAGGCTATTAAAAGGGTCAAATGCTAATCTGAAGAGTATTAAAAGATTAAACTCTGCATGTTCAACTCCATGAGGAATTTATGTAAGGTAGCTACCTGAAAAAGAGAACTGTTCCCGTTTTTCTGAGTACCCAAATTAAAATAACCTCTTCTGATTCAATTTGTGAAAGTGTTTAACTGTCTAGGTATCTTCAATTTCAATCAAAGATGGTAGAGCAAAATGAAAGAAAGGAAAGGAAATACAGTTTTAAGTTTGGGGGGCAAAAGATACAAGCAACTCATACTAACAGCATTATGCTCTCTTCCGCAGAGTTAATAAACTATGCCAGGTTATTACCTCTGCTGCGCTGCTGGGAATGTTGTGGGTCTGTTTTTAGTGGATTGGGTAAGTATGCGTCTCACATTTTGCAACATGTAGAGCTTAATTACATTACTCTACCATTTCAACAGACACTTAAAATGCTTAAATCTTACTGCTTCTGATTCCATAGCCGCTACACATGTGTGAAGCTATCACTGAATGCAATTTTGCACAGCAGCCAGATCATATTCTTACGGAAGAATACAGCAAGCAACATTATAGATAAAATAAACCACAAGACTGAGACAAAATGAAAGACAGAAAACCCTGTTCCTTGTATACATAAAAAGTCTATTCCAGGAAATACCAGCAGTTACAGATTACAGAAAGTGCAGAAGCTGGAAAGTCCAATTATATGCTACCTAGATTTTTAAACAGTTTTTAGAAATTTGAGATGGTTTATCATTTCTATGTTTTATAAAAGCTCTTATATTTCTACCTCACCTGCCGTTTTAATATCTTAAATGGGAAACTTCAGAATAGAATCATAGAATGGTAGAATAATTTACACTGGAAAAATCTTGGGACCTTTCCAGAGATCTCTAGTTCAACTCTCTGCTCAAAACAGGTCCAGTTAGATCAAGTGGCTCAGAACCAGTCACAATTGGGATATCTCTTAGTTGGAGATATTCTGCAAGTCTCCAAGTTCCTCATTTCTCTGACCCGGGAAGTGGTAGAGTTGCCATGCCTTGAAGTATTTAAGAGATGTGTGGACCTGATGGTTAGGGACATGGTTTAGTGGTGGACTTGGTAGTGTCTGGTCGGTGGTTGGCCCAGATGATCTTAAAAGTCTTTTCTAATCTAAATGAATCTATGATTTGGTCTTTTACCTCGTCTTATCACCAGCAATAAAATTTCCCTTTAGCCTTCTCATCTTCAGGCTGAACAAGTCCAAGTCTCAGCCTTTTGTCATATGTCAGGTGCTCCAGCACCCAAAACTTCTTTGTGATCTTTTGCTAGACTTGCTTTGGTTTGTCACAGTCCTTCTTGTACTTAGGAGCACAACACTGGACGCAGATTCTGGAGGCACATCTCCATTTAGCCCAGGCTCCAACAGTAGCTAGCCATGGAGGTTTAGGAAATAGTATAACTAGAAGTTATAATAATTCTTATAATAATTCTTATAATAATTCTTTCCCTGAATAGTCACACAAGCAGCTGGTGATCTCTGGCTCAAGCACTTCTTTAACCAAATGCAGTGCCTTTGTATTCAATAGCCTTCAATAGTTTGTTTTTTTTTTCCCTGATTCACTTGTGCAATTCAATAGTTCTGAGCTCATTGGAGCTACATTTAGCTGGAATGCAGCCTGAAAATGCCTTTCAATGCTCCTCTATCTTGTCTGTATGCTACAGCCTGTGGATGTAGAGGCTGTTACGACACATAGCATGACCATTCTGGTAGCACAGGGTAAATGCCAATGTAAAAGACAGAGATCCTTAGTAATTCTGAAGAAGGTATTGGCAAGGCTGGTCCATGAGCATGATTAAAAGTAGGTTTCAGCTCCTGGCAGGAGTCTGATACTGGGAAAGACATCATCATTCCCTTAGCAAAGATACAGAATGAGGACAGGACAAAAAGTGTTTTTCTCAACTGTATCTGTAATGTCCAGAAATAGCAGATAAATTAAATCACAGTTGGCACTACCTTAGGTCAAGAGGCATACCTCAGCCTCCTGTGGATGAGTCAGGAAAACAACCTTTCTGTGACATTGGCTTGTGAATGTTCTCACCTAGCTGTTAAATCCAGGATGGCTCTTGGAGCTCTCCCTCTTCTGTAGCAGTTGAAATAGAAGAACTCCATTAAAATCCCATACTATTCCTCTACTGTCTTCCGTTGTGGAAAGAGCTTATTCCTTTCCAATGAAGGCTTTTTGCAATATGAATCCTTAAAGGGAAGGAGACAGAACCTGGGAGCACACAATGCAGCTTGGTCAAACAACTGCCCTGACACTGGCCAGCGGTCCAAAACTGAGGCCCACAACTGAAGAGAATCCAACGTAGCGCCACCAAGATGACCAAGGGCCTGGAGCCCCCGTGCTGTGAGGAGAGGCTGCGAGAGCTGGGGCTGCTGGGCCTGGAGCAGAGGAGGCTCCGGGGGAGCTCCCCCATGGCCGTCAGGACCCGCAGGGAGGTGCGGAGAGGCCGGAGCCGGGCTCTGCTCGGCGGTGCCCAGGGCCAGGCCCAGAGGCCCCGGGCCCAGCCCGGAGCCCCGGCGGCTCCCCCTGCCCCTCAGGCAGCACCGCTGGGCCGGGCGGGTGCCGGAGCCCTGGCACAGGCTGCCCCGAGAGGGGCCGGGGGCTGCTCCTTGGAGAGCTCCCCGAGCCCGGGGCCGTGGGGCTGGGCACCCTGCTGGGGCAGGGGGGGACAGGGGCACCCAGGGGTCCCCTTCAACCTCAACCATTCTTTGATTCTATGTACCTCAGAATTACTAATCATTATCAGCACGGATTTGTTTAATTGCTTTAAATCATGACAGCAATTTCAATGCCCTGCTGCCAATGGCACCTTTGTCAGACTTCAACATCAGTCCTTGTTCCCAATTCTCCGAAGTTTACATAAACAGTAACTGTGTTGTAAGTACCAATATACGGTGACTAGTATATCTAAGCAACAAACCCGTTAAACACAAGATCACAAATAAACATAGTATTAAAATACACTTGGAGAATGTTTCTTTAGTCTTACATTTGGCTCCTAATCAAATGCTCTGTGGAAATACTGTTTAAATGTATGTGTGTCTACATTTAATTATAGATATAAATAATATATATATAAGGTTTCTTTCCAAAACTTAAGTTAAAACACAGTCATTTGGGTGTCAAAAATACAAAATACAACAGCCCAGAACCTTCCTCTTCCTAAGAAAAAGCAAACAGTGGCAAAAAAATACTCAAAGAACTAAAAGACAGAAAAGCAAAGAACACCTTGTCCTCCCAGCAAAACCGCCTACATTTGCAGTATGAGCAATGCTCACTAAAATGCTCTAAAACCAACAAAATTTTACCAGGACCCAAACAAATAGCACACTTCACGTAACCATAGCAATAAACCCCAATGTCAGAAAACCCTAATAATCCCAATAATTTGTAGCAGTGTAAGAAGTCTGTTGGTATTATTGACTATAGCAAGAAACCTTTCCCATTTGATAGCTTTTCCCAACTCTGGCGAGAATGACATCATATTTGCAGACACATAGATAATAATGAAAAATGGTTTCTGTTTATTTTCTGTTTACTTTTAACCAATTCAGCCATTACCCAAGAGAAATAGTGTTTTCCCAGTATCCCAAACATTCCCAAGCAGTGTGTAATCATAGAAACCATTAATAGCAGCAGGCTTATTTTTACACTGGATAATGGTCACAAACACTTTGATGCCCAGACAGCCAATTTACATTCGAGACACTACTAGTTTTAGTATCTTTGCACTCATCTGGGAACACTGAACTGATATGGAGCAATTAATTTCCTCTATATTTGGATTCCTTACTTTGGTAGGATTTGTTTTGCCATATTGAAAAATATGAGAATAAAGGGATTTTTCTTGATTGATGTTCTATCTGTGCTCTTTTTAGTCTTTCCATCTATCTATACCAAAAGGAGACAGGGAACTGATGCTGACCTTACAGACTACTAGAGATCTTTGTCACACTCTTTTTTTTCATATCACCAAGATCAGGCTGCATACGTAGAACTGTTTCCTACAGAAGAAACCACCCTGAAGGCAACAGAACTTTTCCTAACATTTGATGAAATTCATGTAAATGTGACTTAAATGTTTTTGAACAAAAACAAATAAACCTAAAGCATTTTTCTCCCTTAACTAAGAAATGAACCTCCCCATGGATTGTTTCTCTCTCATTTCTGAGTACAAAAACAGGCCTAAATACCTAAAATGTTTTAGACAAGTACAGCAAGTGAAATTCAGCCCAACTTGTGGTAACGAAGCACAGAGCTGTCAAAGCAGGTTAAAGAAGGAGAATCCTGGCTTTTTTTTACAATGTCTCAGGAATCTAGTGTCTTTGGGCACGAACTCTCCCGCTCCTGAGTACATCACAAACTCCTTTTCAAATTCAAGACTATCTCCTCTTTTTTTGGCCTGGACACACAGGTGAGAATGATACTGCTTTACTGCTTCACACTTAAGGCTGCAAATATTTAATCCATACAAAAGATATCATAAGACATAAGGCTTTTAATGGCATGGTTTCTCTTTCTGTGTCCCATCACTGGGATCCCTTAGCTCATTTTTGACAATGTTGGGTAAGGAACAAAGAAACTTATTCCTTATCTGTCTTACAGACAGATCTGTAAACAACACAAAAATGCATCGGAGTTTAAACCCGTATTCTCACGTGCACCTGAGCAGCCGTACATAACTCATTGGCATACTTCACACCAGTCTCCCAAAACTCAAGCCTTCTCCACTTCTAATACTTCTTGTCCTTCAGGCTCCACTCCCTACATCTGGCCAGGGTAGAAACAGAATGGTCACTCAGAAATTCCCTGCAAGATAAATACGTCCCAAGGAGCCTCAAGAGCTATGTAGCTTACTGTAGTGAACATACAAATATCTGATCAGCTGAATAGCTCTCCAGACTCCACTATCTGCACCGACTGGGTCTCCAGGAACTGTAGTGGAAAATGAGAAACTTAGCTTATCTGCAAATATCCAAAAAAATTTAAACATTTTAATTTGTAGCTGAATCCTATCCTACTCTTTTAGAGATTGTAGCTGTTAAATTCTAAGTAGGCTGAGTACTTGTAAATTGTGATTCTAAAAAATTAATAAATTATTAGATTTAAGCACTGTATCATGAGATGAAAGTCACCCCCTCAACCAAATGCCAAGATTCTGTCCCAAAAGATAGCTTATATCAAGAATAATCTGAAAACAGTATGAAAGTTAAAAATAATCCTTTCTGGAGAAACAGAAAAATAAGTTTATCATTAAAAAAAATTATATATCAAGAAAGATGTGCTCTGAGAAACAATGCCCTCATGCTTTGTAACATAAAACTTCTTAGTTTGTCTTCTCGCATGCAGTTTCTATTAAGTATGTGTTGTATGTACTACAGCACTAAGCTTTCCATATGGGCTTTAAATCAAATTCCAGTTTGTTATTGATACACCCTGCATGAACAGATACTCCCTAAAGAGTAATGACCCCACACAGCACTTACACTGGCATAATTTTTGTCAGTGAAATGAGCACAGTAGTAGTAGAAAAGGCCTCAAAGCTCTTTCTAAATCACTTCCTGCTTATTTTCTTTGTACATCTTTTCTAAATTAGTACAATGAATCTGAGTAGTTCAACACCATCTTTTGGATCCTCCCTGAGCATAAGCACTCACAGGCTTTCGTTTGTTTGCTTTTTGATTATACCACTATATAGGTTTTGTTTTCTCAACTGAAAAATGTCAGGTCCATACCCTAGCTCCAAGGGTAGCAATGGAGCATCCTGTGTCCTGTACCTGCTCTCCAAACCCTCCAAAGAAAGTGGCCATACCAAAACCATGCCATGGCAAAATCTGGCCCAGGCTAACTCCCAAACTGTGCCCAGGAATTCTTTGGGACAGTGCTACTCAGCCTAGGTCAAAGTGTGACCACTTGAAACTTACTATAGATGATCATATTCCAGTAGGAAGGAATCTCCTTGGTCACTGTCTAATTTACTACTACAGATGTAAATAAATGCCAACTCTACTTTGTGTCCTTGACTGAAACAGGGTTGACTTCCAGGGTATTATTCCTTGCATCCCAAGGTGCATTTAGGTATATTTCACTGACTTGTGTAGGTACAAATTTATCATGTCTGAACACAGATTAAATTCTAACGGAGCAATTGAACTTCATGTGAATGAAGGATACATTCCAAACACGTATCTACACTTTATTGCACCCTGTTGTATTTTGCACATAGCCCACTTCATTTCTGTGAACTTTGTACACATTCCCATTAACAGAAACATACTACCGAACAGTATTGGCAAAATCACATCCACAATGAACTTCCAAGAACAGTAATGTGTAGCTGTAGTTTTTAAATATCTAACATATAATTCATAGGTCAACATGCATTAAAGAACCAAAAGCTTCTGCCAATCTCTTTTGGTAGGGATGTAGCTTAGTTTTACCTTTTGCTGTCATCTAGCTTGCTTTCAAGGTATTATAATCTTCTAGTGAGGTTATTTTCCCTGTGCTGTTTATTCAAACTTGCAATGTACTATGAAAGCATTATGGTAGCTACTGCAACTGAATTATTGCCATATAACATCTGAGTGTTGGAAATATATCCCTAAACTAGCAGTCAGAGTGACAGATGAATGGTGTTTCTTTTAGTCCTAGGGGAACAAAACTGAAATAGAGCATTCACAGTATGATGCTCTAAGCATTCCTTTGTATGGCAGTTCAGATTTCTGATGGGAAATTTTTTTCGTAGTGGGGGAGGTATTGGCACCATAAAACAGATGATAAAAAATGGACATTTACAGACTGAGATAGAAGTCAGCTTTGCCATTAAGTTGACTGAAGTTTTAAAATACCTCTGCTTGATTTTAATAATAGGGCATAGTAAATTTGATAAAGGCTGTCATAGAAAAATTGAGCAGAACTGGAGTTATCATTCAAAAAATCACAGCCAAAGCTGCGGCTTGTTTTAGTACGGACAGGTCACCTGAGAGATTCAGAGTAGCAACATAAGAACACAAAAACCCAAACCTGCATCTCTACCCAAACTACACAAAAAGGAAAAATGCAACAATCTTAAATGAACATATACCTTCTCATCACTCTGATTCAGCCATAGCCCACAGGAATCCCAATTCTCTTGAATTGATTTTTATGACAGAGAAAAGCAAAATTGCAATCCACTTGGAATGTTTTATTTTTTGTAGATTCGGCCATAGAAGGCAAAAGAATGGAAATTAAATCCCTGAGCACTACCAACCCTGGATATTCCAAAGTGAAGCAGAAAGGAGACACTAACCTGTACAATAAAAAAGGGATGCTAGGTAGACCACCTTTATGTGCATTATTCTCAAGAGATGGTCACCTGTTATGAAGACAGCTTCTATGATCTCCTTCATATACTCAGTTCAACTACATCTATGGACCAGAATATTTTATTTCATCTACAACTTTTCTTGCTTGGAGGAGCAGCATATCACTGGTGTTTTACTGCTGTCTTAGGAGGGCAAACTACTTGCTGTTATGAAGTGAGATAGTACAGCTTTTATTTTTGTTTGGTTTTGCCAGTACAGTTGGCTGATTTATTACTATTCATTGCTGTTATTGAAGTTTTTCTAATGAGTCATCTGATCACAATATATTGACAACATAATCATGCATTATGGCAAAGAATGAGGATTTTATTCTTAACTTCTGCCTTGTATTTTAAGACTAATTGTCTTTCCTTTGTATATTGCTATTATTACTGTTTCCGAAACAGTCCCTTCACTTCAAATTAAAGCCACAGGATGCATCAGTAAGTGCAAAAGTGCATCAGTAATCCTAGAAGAATGTCCTTTCCTTGTAATATGACAGTGGGTGTTTTTCAGTCAAAACTGTAGAATTTTACATTCTCCTTTTTAATGTTTGAAAGTGGCTTGGAGCTTTGCTTACTCCTCCATGGTACAGGAAATAGACCTCACAAAACTGCAAGCACTCCCATGAAGTTTTAGGTCTCATTTTATAAAATGTTTTAAAAGAAATAAGTATAAACAATATTTGCTTTTTGTATCATAACTGAAACCATACTGCTAAACAATCATATCCTGTTTAGCCCATAATGACATCAGAAATATATGTTTATCATCTGCTCTGGACAACTTAGCATGATTTTGGCCCAAGGCAAAGTGGAACTGAAATCATTTGCAGTTGTCCAAACCAAGATAACCACACATTTCTGAGGTAATTGATACCTAAAAGGAACATTGCCTTTAGATCACAGCTCATGATTTAAGTATACTAATTCCTTAAAGAACGTTGTTAGAATTTTTAAAGTGTCTATTGGATTTCCTCCAAAACTTAGCATGGATTAAACATAATCTACTGCACAAAGTAAGTAAGATACACTAGATTAGCCCATCCACTAACAACTCTTCCTTTAGGACTGGATCACATTTCCCACTATATTTGATTCCTTTCTACCCACCTCAAAGTGACAACAAAATCCAAAACAAAACAAAGCCAAAAATATATTAAACGTTTGGAGTAGCATGTCTCAAGCAATGTTTCATGTTTTGTCACTGAAAAACTAATAAGAAAGAAAATCCACAGTACTGACTTCATACATGTATATAATTTATGGATCTATTCTAAAATAAGTAGATCTTGATTTTTTTTAAACATGGAAACAGATCAAGATTTCACAAAATGTAATAAAGTAAAATAATAGAGAGAAGAATTGCTTTTAAATATAGATATCCTACAGTTCATGAATTATAGTCAAGTGAAGAAAAACAAGATGTGTAATCAGATGAAAGAGAAGTATTTGATTACAGCAATGCATTCTTTGACAGACAAACAGAAAGTAAGTGAGATATATCCTTGTCTGGGACAAGGAACTTCATATTTCTAATCACTTGTATAGTTTTTTAAACTTAAAAAAAAAAAAAAGTTATACTGGAATGAGAAAAGAGAATGTAAAGAATAGCAGAAGGTTAAGCACATAACAAACTCATTCAAAACAGTGCTGTTATGTATTTTTGTGCATATGAGCTCAAAGGATGTGCCTGCATTTATGCAAAACATAACATTTTGCACAAATAAATATGTATGAAAGCAAAGCAAAGAAAAGAAAGAACCAGTTTCCAAAACACAAACAGTGGTTGGGAACAACTGCTCTACAACACTGATTCTCAGCTGCAGACAAATGAGACTTGTTCCTAACCAAATGCTAAGAGAGAATAGATTCTTGATTAGATTTTGAGTAACCGTAATGGGGAGAAGGAAAGGAAAACATGACTGGGTAAGTCCCAGAGAGAGCAGGATAAAAATCAGGTTATTTCTTACTCAGGATTTTCCATGAATCCTTAAAGTGAAATGTGGCCTAAATAGGCAAATATTAAATAGACAAATATTACGGAATGCATCAGCCACCTCATCACAGAAAAGTACCCAACTTCTGGTGCTGAAAGGGCATAAAAAGCACTCTAAAAACAGAAAGTTTCCAGCAGCCATGCATCCTACACCTCTGACTAAAAACTATGGAAATTGGCTCAAGCACTAGTGTGTAATTGTAAGCAGACATTCTGCACCATTTTGCCCTCGACCACAAGTTGCCCACACAAGACATGAGCAGGAACTGGGCAAGAACGGGGGCTGTGAAGCGTTTTCCATATTCACTATGGACAGGGCCAGCCTGTTCTGGGTGGAAAGAAAATTGAACCATAGGAGCCCAAGCTAGCCAACGTCACCTGCCTTCAGGGCCAGAGAACTGACCCTGGCCCACTTATTAATTAGTCCAGATACACACTTTGGATTTTTTTAATACTTCAAAGTAAGCGACATTCTAGAAGATGCTCCATAAATAGGGATCATAAGGTCCATGTAGCAACTTCCTGTGGACATGGTGCCTTCTGATAGTATAGCTAAACCTCCGTGAAACCAAGCAAAACTGGTATCAAAGCCATTATCGCAGACTTCCATGCTAACACAGCTACATTGCTTCTTGATCCCAGCTAGCTTTTTAAGAGTGATACGGTACTGCATTCTGTAATGTAGACATAATTTTTCATATGTACGTAGATCAGAAAATAGGACTTGAAAGTGAGAGGGAGAGAAGAGCATTTACTGAAGTGTGTTTGCACGGAATATTGTTCATTTTTTCCAAAAACTGTATTATATGACAAGAATCTTCAACTTCTATTTAGGCATAATTTTCTAATGAGAGGAAGAATGAAAAATAGAAGAAATTGTGAAAAATACATGTGAAATGTTTTTAAATAGAATCTGCTTTCTGCAGAAAGGAAATACAAATACACGGCAGACAGAAAGATCCATAACTACCCTTTCATAATCTTCCTTCTCAGCATGTGTGCTTAGATATCAGGAAACATTTGAAGGAATAGGAAAAATATGTAAATAGGATTCCTTTAGACCATCTGGGCAAAAAGAAAAAACATAACAATGATACAATATGCAGCACAAAAAAGGCATCAGACCAGCATGATGTATGAACTATTTCACAGTTTTCTCTGCTGGAGATGGATATCAGTAAAACAAAAGAATTACCTCCATCCGCTCTTGCTTAACATCATCAATCTCATCATCTTCAAACATGGCTAAGAGCTCTCCTGTCTGGTCAATGGAGTTGAGAAAGTCTTGAGCAAGCTTCTGCCGTTTGTTGGTGCTGTTGCTGTTGAATTTGTCTGAACAAAGATAAACAAAGAACAACAAACCTAAATTATTTGGCTACTGCAAACATCTGCCAATGTCCCTAGAAGGGACATTTTTTAGAATTAGATGCACTATACAGAAGAGGCCTGTTCTTACTGTCCTCCCCACACACATTGTGCTACCTGACCAAGGTGATGCTCCTGCTGTGCTCCAGGAGCACTGTAGTAAAAAGTCCCCTTCAGTGTTTCCTAGTACAACCTAATGCTTTTGGTGATCTAGAAAAACCTAGTCTACTGTTCATGTATTGTTATTTTGCACTGAAGAACCCCCAGTGCTGCAGAAGAAACCACTACTGTTTGTTTGCATAAAAACTCACTTGTACAATATAACATATGGAGGAAACACAATTTCTCATAAGCACACAGAACACCAGAATACACAAATTACCTACAACCTAAAGCAAATCATAACACAGGCATTAAGATACATCTCCACAGGTGATGGACCATTCCTCAACAGTAAAGCCTGGGCAAGGTGATTGATCTCTGTTGTTCTAAACAAGGTGACAGCTATAAAGACACTAGATTCACAAGACAAAATTGATGGCTTCAGTTACCAAAGCCTAACAGAAATTGCAATCTTTAATTCCCAGATGAAACGTGTTTAGGAAGCTTTTCATGAGCATCTAAATGATTTAGGAAAATTGTTTATTTCTTTTAACTGGTGACACAAACTTTACCAGTACAAATAAAGCTGTCAGGTAGGAAGCTATACTGCCAGATTGCTTGCACGAAACAATATACGTACATGTTTTGTTAAAATAAAATGCCACAGGCAAATTAAATCTCAAATGAGTTGACAAAAACTTATCTACACATTGACTAAGTTAAAGTAAGAAGTACAATGTTTGCCTAACATCAGTGTGGATGCTCAGAGGAACTAAACACAAGGAATTCATTGTAAGGAGAAAAAAAATGAAAAGGCTCTGAGAAAGGAAATAAGTTAAATACAAAAGGGTTGTATGGACATTGCTGGATACTGTAATAAAAATATGGCAAGATTTAGATTTACTGTGATAAGTTTTAATTTTGAATGCTTCTGTTAATATAAAGCAATAGAACTTCACTTCAGTGGCATAAATTTATACCAGCAAATGCAATGATACCAATTAATACTTTTCTTAATTCAAAGAGCTTTGCCTTTAAATGCATTGGTTATTAAAAACTGAAACTTCATCACGGAATGGGAAACAAAAGTGTTTCCCAGTCTTTAAATGACATATTTGAAGTATAAAATGTTCAACAATACCAAAATCAAGGCAGGTCCTCTTGTATTAAATGACTTCAGGTTGTGGTATTGTAAAACATGACAAAAGCTTCTGATAATTATTTAACAAATGTCCATTCAATTGCAGCTCCCCCTTGCACACGGTAGCTGACACATTTAAATTGCACATGCTGAAATCAATTAGCCCTTTAATCAGCACCTATTTCTTAACTTCAACAGAGTTATAACATTAAGCAGTGTTACTTATCATTTGGATAGTAGATGAAAAAACTGAACTTTGAAGCAAATGGAAAAGCTAAATTACTATGAAATCATTAATTTTTGCTTGTATAAATATTAGACATTAATACTTTGCATTGAGCTGTTCTGGGCATTTATAAAGTATCAGCCCCCTCCCAAATTAAGTAGTTTTTCTACCTTCAATGATGTCATCTTCTTCTATGCCTTTGACAATTTTAGATTTGTAGTCTCGAAAAAACATGTACTTCAGTAGCCTTCTAAGCTTTTTCTATGAGAAAAAAAAAAGATATTAGTTTGTATTATATAGAATTATTTTTTATTTAGACTAACCTTATAACACAAATATGCAAATATATAATATGATACTCAGTAAATACATATTTTTATAATGTTCATAATTCCTAATTCTGCAGAAAATCCATATATAGCAAGTACAACAAGGTACTTATTTAAGCTCCTTGGTACCTTCTTTGCCAACTGTGAGAAAGCAATGAGTTTCACTTTCAGAAAGCTGACATTAAGGCTTCATTAGGGCACTCCAAAATCTTTGCTTTGTTTGGAAATTCAAACCTACAAATGCATACTTCCATGACATTTGATGTCCATATTACCCACTATTTCCAATATACCCTTACTTATCATGTCAGATAAAGTAATGGCAATTGGTTTTCATGTTTTAGGGTTGTATTTATTTTGATATGTTTTTGGTCATTTAGTTTCACCTATCAAACAAGGAAAGAAAAACACAAGTGGGGTAGAAAGCCGGGGGGGAGGGGTGGGACAAGAAAAGGAGACAGAGGAAGAAGGAATAATGTTTACAAAAATAGCTAGTAAGTTTTTTGAATAATTCTGAAATTTGAAGAATGAAAATGACTTTAATGTTCTTGTAGAAAATGATTACTTTTAAATTATTCTATATATTTCACACAGAAAGTATGCCATACCTACATTTGGAGATTTTGGTGAGATACAGGAAGAATATTTAAAAGAAAAAGCAAGACAGGATTTACTGACAACGTAGACGAAGAAAATGTAATGATTGCACTGTTAGACACAACACCTGCATCTACACTCTGCATAAATAGGAAATTAGAATAATTGTTTTTTATAGACATAAAAGGAATATAAAAGATAAGGATCAATCTTTATACTGTTATTAAGAAATTGTTTTGAGCTCTAATGTATATTACCCACTCCAAATGCTAGTCAAAAAATCTACTTGTAATTGAAATTACTGGAAAAAAATGAGAATTAATTAACTTATTATGCAATTATTGTACTATGTAGAATAAAATACAGTTGCAGTGCAGCTGTACTTTTTAATGAAGCTATTCATGAGCATGGACTCTTTTCATGTAGGTTAAACAAACACTTTAAAACAAGATAAGGAGCTTACTATGTAAAATAAGAAAATTCTGTCTTACTACTGTACCTTATCTTTGCGCATTAGGAAGAGGAGATCTTCAGCAGAGATGACTCGAGCTCCTCTCAGCTGAGAAACTTCGGCTGCTTGCTGTAACTAAAATAAACAAATAAATTAGGATGGCCATTTCTGTGTTAAAAAAAAACCAATCACTAGGTTTTTAAAATAAGTTCATATAATATTTTTGCATGGTAGTACATAGCAAAATAAAGCTATGTACTTAAATACAAGCTGGGACTCTCAAAGGTGTCACTCACTCTGCTCTTGTTAGTGGGAAAGGGAATAACAATTTTACGAAAAGACTGAAAGACTTTTGACAAATCTCAAGCAAAAGCTTTTTTGTTTATATTTAAAATGATCGCTTTTGAAAAGCACTGCATTACTTTTTTTTTTTTTCTTCCTTGAACCACATTAGCCCAGAAAATGAACATATAATTCTCTCAGGCAATGTAAAAATGCCAAATTCTTGCCATAGCACTTTATCTGCAACTGTGGAAGGATGGCTGATCCCTCTCACAATTTTTTAGAATAACAAATACTAATTTTAAACAGCTTACCTAAGTATTTTTGGAAAGAAACTCTATCTCACTTGACTTATCATTAGTACAAACCATACCCACATGAAGACGTTTTTAGGCATACTCTTATTTCATTTGAGAGAAAGAAAATGAATTGATAGGAACCACTGACTCTATTAAAATAATTGAAAAAACACCTATTGAGCAGATCCAGCCATTCAGATATGAAAAAGGTAAATTTCAAATGGGATTGAACGATGAATGCCCCCAAATTTTATGAATGGCAGCAAAACGAGTGTGAAGCAAAGAACTGTCCTCACCTCTATTAAGACGGTCACAATGGCCATGACTCTGAAGGCCCCAAACTGCTCAAATGTGCTATAAAGGGCAAAAATCTCTTTGGAAGGGACTGAGCACATCAGCCTTGGACCCAGCTTTCAGTAGGTGCAGGGCTGGTGACTTAGAGGGAGGTGGGCTCGCTTACACACAAACACATCACATCAGAGCAACCCAAGACTAGATACCAAACTTGCACAAGCTGATGCTTATCAAAGTGCTGGGCTAAGGTCAAACCCAAATTGGGAGAGAAGTCAATGGGATTTGCTCCTTCCCTAGCCTTTGGTGCCAGCTCAAGACGGTGCCGTAGAGTAGGCGGGATAGAAAGGATGCCTCACACCATGGAATTCGCCTTTTCCTCTAGGTTTAAAAACATTGTGCAAAAAGGTTGGATTTGGTCATTTCTTTGCTCTTGTCCTTGTTAACCATCTGATGGATGGACTGACTGTGAGCCCGGTACAAAAGCGACATCTTAAATTCTTGATATTAAAACTCATACACACCTGTAACATGATCAGTAAACAGAAAATTCATTTATTTTCAAATATCTCTATAGTCTTCTTTCAGAAATGCATGAATGCACCTGAAAATAATTTAAAGAAATCCTACCCCTCGTACTCACACTAGCAATGGTTTCACTCAGTATCACTGGCTGAATAAGTATATTATTAATCTGAGCTCCCATGCTGCTATGACTTGAAATAGGCCTATTCAGAAGTTAAAAAGATCAACAAAAACAGTAGCTGTTTCTAATATCCAAAGGAGGAGAGAGGGGGAAAGATTTTCTTTTTGGCAAGTGTTCAGTGGGCAAGAGATTCAGTCCATAAATCATAATACTGGACTACATTAATTTTTTTCCACACTAATCATATGCATACAAAATGTGAACTGTATCTAGTACGCACAACACAAAACATACTGCAGGAAGAGTTTCAGATTTTCCCCTTGAAACACTGTTGGCCCTTGCAGTCACAAAGACCAGAGAGATTTCAGGAATTCAGAAGTCACAGTAATATAATCTTACTTGAAACTCACTTGAAAAATGTAAGAATGTGAAAAATGATAGTTCTATTTTTTGGCATAAGCAAAACTGTTTCTTATTCTGATTAGTTTGAGGGCACACAGGCTACTTATATTTCTAACATAAAATATAAAGAGTTGGATAAAAATAAATTTTCCAAGAATGAGACAATATTCATCTCTGGTGTAAATCTATTGCAGTTAATGGATTTATGCCAAGGCTGACTTTGGTCCCACTAAGCTTAAAAGTATTAGAAAAACTGGCCTTGGCATGGTGATAACCCAACGCAGCTCTTCCCAATATCAGATAAAACAATGGCAGAAATAGCCGCCATCAAAGTATGTTCTACTTTCCTAATGCATGGGGCTTTAAACTAATGGTTTAAACTGAAAAGAGGGGAGGTTTAGATTGGATATAAGGAAGAAATTCTTCACTCAGAGGGTGGTGAGGCATTCGAACAGGCTGCCCAGAGGAGCTGTGGATGCCCCATCCCTGGCAGTGCCCAAGGCCAGGCTGGATGGGGCTGGAGGCAGCCTGGGCTGGTGGGAGGTGTTGTACCTATGGCAGGGGGCTGGAACTGGATGGGCTTTAAGGTCCCTTCCAACCCAAAACATTCCATGATTTCTATAATTCTATATAGGACCATAACTGTAAGACATTAATTTTCTCGTTACATAATTCATATCAGTTAATTTCTCCATGCAGCTGAAATACCTTATTTTTCCAAATGATAAATACTTGACAATGTCGTTTAAAGCAAAGATCGTGTGCAAGCTACTGGCAGGAATTCCCAGTGAAGTAAGGGGGATTAAGGATAGGAGGCCAAATTCACGTCCCATTTGCATCTAAGTAAATCCTGAATAACACTGTTTATTTTAATGGAGTTATTCTGGGCTAAACACAAGATCAAAATCTGGAATAATATTCTCAGTTTCTACCAAAACAATGAAAACTTTATTCTCACATTACCTCGACTTTTGCATCTATTTTATTTTAAGTAATGAACCCACAGCATTTAATTTCTTTGGCTTAAAGAAAGTAAAATAGGAAAATAATTACTTCCTGTACAGTTATAAAATATGGATTATTTATCCAAACAGACCATAATGAGTTCTGCATTGGTACACATATTTATCTGGGAAACCAGGATATGCTCAGGTAAATATGTATCCAGGCAATTAAAAAAAAATTACGTACCACACAGTCTAGGTTGGGGGGAAGATGTATTTATAGTTTTAACACACACATAATTGACTCATTCAAACCACAACATGAGTGCTTGGTTATAATTAGTATTATAACAAACTGTCTTATTTGACTGTCCCGGAGTTGCCATTAATATGCAATAAGACCCGATTCCTTAATTTCCGGAGCTGAAGGCCTCATTGAGTCATTACCGCGGCTGTATTACGGGATGAAGGGGGACTTGAGGAAGCTGCACCAAAGAAACGATCCACTTTGGAGCACTTGAGCGTTCAGCATCACAGGAAAGCAATTTTCAGCTACGCGACCTCGATGTCCGTAGGTCTTCTGCTTCTGGCTGCAGTGGAAGCACTGCGGGCTCTTCCTTCACGAGCAGCGGGTCTATTGCCAGGGACTCGAAACGATGCTATCGGGGCTGTGGGAACTTTCCCCACCTGCTGTTACAGCCGCCCTTCTGGAAGAGCAACAGTGAAGACATGGCAAGAAGGTCCCACAAGTGCCCTTCTTCGAGCCTCAGCTCTGTTGAGCACCAGTCCCAGAATACAGGGCAGCAGCAGTTCCACCATACTCAGTGGCTTTTCCTAAATTTTTTTAATGACTAGTGTTATTTAGTGTGGAAAATATCTTATTTTGGATTATCTTGAAGAAGAGTCAGCAATCCAAATTACTTAGCTTCTTAAAGAAAACCAGGCTAAATTTCCCCATACCAGCAAACAATATTTCAGACCCTGGAGTCTGAATTTATTTTTTATTACAGCCAAATTATGAACCCCTAAAAGTGAAGTTTAAATAACGGAAGTGTTGAAATGACTTTCACTATAGGAGCACAAATAGCTCTGTTAATAATTAGGAGTTTATGAAAAATAAGTGTATTTTACAATTTTTCACATTACAAAGAAAGTAGTATATACAGTAACTATATTTTAAAGTCTAAGAAGAAATGGCTAGGGAATAATATTTTAAAATGTAATCACTGGTTTAATGACTTTATGAAGTTAACTTTCTTGGCAGGATGAACTGAAGTATGTTAACAGTCACCTTACGGCTATTTTCTTTTTGCAACTTTTGCAAATTATAGATTTGTTGAAAGGAGCATTCATTCTCCTATGACAGAAGCACAGTTACTTCAATGGCGCTGTCTGCTTTTTCTCCTAATTATTTTTTCTTCCCCTACCTCCAAAGTCAACAATCACTGATACTTCTACAAAAACGTCTTGACGGACAAACAGACAAAAAGCTGGAAAACAAACACACTACGTTGTGACATAATCCTTCCAGTTAAACTGTAGAATGGAGACAAAATGGTAATGTTTGCATGCCTTCAAGCCGCTGAGAGCCAAGAATAATGCTTCAAGAGCTATGATTTTGTTTTTATTGTAGAGGAAAATTAGAACACAGTTCACCTGGCTGAAAACTTCTCCGAGGCAGGAAGGTTGTTTTGTTATTAAATGTGCATTTAAATGCCTTTTTTTTTTCCCCCCCAATCTTTTGTATATCAAAAGTATGCAACTATAAAAATACCAATAGAAATTCTGAGTTTAGGTACAGTGCCGTGAATGTATTCTAAGCCAAACGTCCCAATACTTCTTTGAAAGTAATTAAACATATGATTAAAATTTTTCACTTAAATATTTCCCTATAATTTCTCACATACATCTAGCTCTGACACCTGACCCTCTAATCGTGACACACGCAGGAAAAACACAAACTCTGTTCCCCCAGGTCAGCACAGGGACAAGCTTTCTGCACTTCATGCATCCTGAGTGGGTAATCCCGTTACGGAGTCTATTAGAGCACTCTACAAGGCAATGATTTAGGATCACCATTCACGGGTTAAACAGCAAGACTAAATCACCTCAAGCTGTCTAAAGCATAAAACCATCACCTGCAGATGAAAAGACAATCAGTGTTGTTGTTGTTAGGTATGTTATCGAACCTAGGTATATTTTACTGAAGAGCATTTAATGCATCACCAGGTGACGATGAGTGACCTGAAGCAGATAAACCTTTGCATCCTATTTTGAGGCTTCAGCGGAGCATTTTCTTGCTCAACGTACAGTGAATTTTGGTACATACGGCTCATGAGGGTAAGAAAATGTCACTTCATATCCCGTGGTCATTCACTCCCTGAAATTCACAGAGAACTTGTTTTCAAGTGTGCCATTTGTTATATTTGCTCCTTCAAAATCAGTTCACCGTTTCATGTCTGAAGCATGCTCTACTGCCTCCTTCTAGCAGGTGGTTATGGCATTTGGCTTTTGGCTTGCAGTGGTCGGGCAGCCTGAAGAGCTGGGAGCTGCAAATAGAGATTTTGCAGCCCACTCTGAATACCCAAAGGATCTCCAGCAACAAGCAGGTTGGACCTATTGTCGACAGGTCCCACAACGGTGGGTTTGGCATTAAAGGTGACAAGCAGTTGGTATACATCTAAAGTCAGACAGTCGAACTGTCGTGGGAGAAAACAGTCCTTTAATCAGATTGAAGCTGTGAACTCCTGGAAAGATCCTTACATCTCAACACAGACATTTTAGCCATACTGCTGCTATCAGAAACTTCTAAAGATTAGTGCGATGAAGAAATGGTATTTTGTTTTTCTTCCCATTTATTTAAACATCTAGTATAATTTTGACACTACAATCTCTCTTCATTCTACTGACAACCCACATACTTATATTTTTTATATAAAAAGTTTGAGGTGTTTTTTTTTCTGTGTGTTTATTTATTTATTTATTTGTGGCTGGATCTCGTTTTTGTTTTTGCCTTTTTCTTTTTTAAAGCAACACAGTCAGTATCAGGCACTTAGATGGAGTGCAAGTAGCAAGAGCAGAGCACGCTGCACTTTGCTGTTCTTCATGTGTCAAACGTGATCCTTCTAAGCACATAAAAATAAAAGACAGAGACAAGAAAAATGTACACAGCTTTTAGAAAACTGCCCAGCCTCTGCCCATGGGATGGAGCAGACAGGAAAACACTCTGGGCTGCAGGAGCTTACCTTTGTTGCACCATTTGTTGATACTCTGAACCATTTGTGTTTAAAAGATAAACAGGCACAATTATTAGAGGAATGATAACTTATTTTTAAAGTCCAACAGCCTAGGCCCTGCTACAAAAAGTGAAGATTTGCATCTATTAAAGACCGTATGATTTTAAATAGATTAAATAAGGAAATTAAATTTCCAAGTAAATGGTGAAATTAATACTGCTATTTGAAAAAAAAAAAAAAAAGATGAGCTTTAAAGCAGTCTAATTATTATTTTTTTTAATTTCTCCTTCAAAAATAGTTTAAGATCAGCTTCTCAAATTAGATCTTGCTGTTGCATTTTCTATCACACAGGGAAATAATTTAATGCATCTATGAACAATAAGTACATTTCAAGTTAAGCTTCAGGCATGACTTTTTCCTATTTTTCTTTCTTTCAATTCTAATTCCAAAATCAACATGTTGGGCCAGGATTTTATATCTATAATTCTTCCACCCTCCATGAAACAATAGAAGCCCTGTTGCACACTTGATTTTTATAGTAGGCAGTACTGACCAAACTAAGTGAAATGATACAAACAGCATTAAAACTATAAAGTTTCTAAATGCAGAAAAGTATTCAGACTCACTGAATCCAATTTTAATATGGTAAAATTATTCAGCAGCTACATAGGCCTTGCTAATTCAAAACTTGGTATCCTACTGGAGATGACCACTGCTGATGCTCTCTCATTGCTGGTGATAATAGCAGGCAAAAATACAGACTTTGAAACTATTAATCTATTTTTTTTTTTGGTTGGTTGCTTGGTTGATTGTTTTTAATTATAGGAAAGAAAAAAATCAGCTTGAAAAATGTCATCTGAGGGAAATGACGGTATAGTCTTCTGCAGAACTAGCGGTGTTGCTGAGAAACAACTGTAAATCGGTGGCAGCAAACTTTCCTTTATCAAAACTAAATAAATACTGTTCCTTTTGAGGAAATTACAATAGAACTTATTACATTTGGATTCAAACTTTCACAACTTGTTGTTTCATTTTTATAGCAGTATCACTAGAGCTACACCAAGTCATGAATCTCAACTCTAAGTTGTTTCCATCTAAGTTACGTCTTCCGATGCCTTTTTGCTATGAAATGTTATTTCTGAAAAATGATAATGTGTAGTCTTTTTATCAATAAATACATTTGCTGTTCCTTTAGGGAAAACAAACAAACCAACAATTAGAATTTACCCTTCTTAAGAACTGGAGAAATTATCAGTTTTCTGATATTTAGTGTATCAATTCAGTCTTATTTCCTCTGTACCAATTATTTCTATTCCTTTTCTTTCTCAAATACTCCTGTAGTATGCAAACCAGCAGAGGTTTACATTATACCCACAGCTTCCTATCCTTTGGTTTCAAATCCCAAAACAAACCACCATTCAGGATTATTGTTATGCAGTTTCCAATGCTGCAAGCAGAAAATGACTGTTCCCCGTTGATTGAGAGACCATCTAATATAAACAGGTTTCTTTCTCCCATTGCTGCAGATTAACATTTGTTTAAATATTGCATCCTTACATTGCTCACACAGGAAAATAATCATTGACTTATATTAGTTTCACCAGGACACTAAATAAATACTCTTCCTCTCCCCATGACAGCAAATTGGAATCAGGCTTCACAGTTTGTCATGGGGAAAATAAGACATATTTACCTATTCCAGGCACAGAGATAAAGTGCTCTTAGAACAAGCCTCAGGCTAATGAAAGAACTGCAAAGCAAGTAGGTTTATGAAGAGCTAGACACCCATCAGTGCACTGAATATAGAGATGACAAGACCTTTATCCTCTGGCTGAACCGATAGCAAAGTCAGAACAAAAAATTATCTTCAAACACCTTGAAATGAAGGACAAAAACATACTTTAAAAAATTAATCCCATAAAGGACGTAAGTAAGACACTGTTTGGAAAATCTAGACTGGCAGACAGAAGGGGAAAAAAGGGATTCAGGTTCAATCAAAAATGCAAAATGGCAACTTTTCCCATTAGAAAACCAAAATTTTTCACAGCTTTGAAGAGACATGCTGTTATATTCTTACTTGGAAAAACTGTGTTATTGGTGGCAGACTGTAGGCGAAAATATTTTATCTGAAATTATTCACATTGGTCTTTCTCTGTATTTTTATTCTCATCTGCTCAAATGAATGTGTCCACCAAATAGGAGCCTATCAGTTTGAGTGGTGACTGCAACTAAATGTTAGATGATTGCTCAGATAAATATAATAATGCAAACATAATGCATGTCAATGGCTGCTGATTTAAAAGGTTTTTGGATGTTTTAGACAAGACTTACTGGGCTTAAGGTAAGTTGTAGTGCCTGAAGAATTCTGACAGACGTACAACTGTATATCTTGCATGATGTGCCCAAAATAACAAAAGGAAGGGAAAACAATAATAGAAAAATCATTTAATTTTAATCCTTTTCCAACTGTAATATCTATTTGGAGTGCACATTATGACACTAGATAAAGTCTCAGTCTGTTCTTTAATTTTAGGGAAAAACATTTGTCAAACGTTTGTCACACAGTATGATCAGAAGTATAGCAAAATGTTTATGAGAAAGAGGAAGTTGTAAGATTTTTTTCCCTTTTACTTTTCAATAAATCTCTCTCCCCAGTTTATTTCAAAATACCTTCAAAATACTAAATCTAGAGCAACATTCTCCCAATAATGTAATCCAAGATAAATAAAAAAAATAGAAATTTGTAAAAACAATAGGCACAGTTCTAGGTGGATCCATTTTCATGTAAAAATAAGAAGGAAGGAAGTTCCACCTGTATATCTGTTTTGTTGGTTTGCTGTATTTTCTTTCTTTTTATTTTTCGTTATTTATATGAATTGTAATTCTCAAAGCTTCAAAAATCCAAGTTAAATTGTACAGATGATAACATGAACACAACAGATTTTCTCTTGGGAAGATGAAAGAAAGAAAAAAGAAGAGAGCTGTTGCTCAGAGAAAGAAAAGCAAGCAACACAAAGCAGCACAAATGTAAAATCTGAACAACAGATATTTGTGTCTAAAAAATGGCACTGATTTCCTAACTCCTATTTAATGTTCATTCTTTAATTAACATTCATCTCCCAAGGACATAAGTTTGAAAAAGCTGTTTCACATTACTTTAGCACCAAGAGAAAGAATCACTTTTAAGCCATGAAAAGGCTGGGGAAAAAAAAATAAACATGCTTTCTGAACATAATTTCCTCTTTATTGCTACTGCAAAGTTATGAAATGAAATCTATTATTTAATTACATTGGATCAAGCAACAGGAAGAGAAGGGAGTGTTGGAGTCACAACATCCCTGTAAGAATAAATTACTACACTTCCTCCTACTAAAAGACAGTTTGAATGGACTGAAACTGTCCAAATGGTTAAAACTGAACTACTGGGAGGCAGGAAAATCTTCTCACTAATGTACAAAAACCTACAAAATGCACTCTGAAACTCTTAACAGCAATACTGGTAACAATAGGATAAAGAAGTAGCAACATTTCTGCCAGAATATCAATAGTTTGAAAATTATCACATTTATTCAGATTCTCTCTAGAATCTGATGATAGCTTAAAAACTATACAGTAGCTTCTGGGCCTGCTTTATTTTACATTTTGCATTGGAGATTTTTAGATAATCTATTATGAAAACTCCAAAATTTATCTGCTATTACTACCAAAATTTTATTAGCCATAAGGGATTTCCCTTAGCTGTGCTTCAGTAATGTTTACTAGATCCTTCAAATTGAATGCAACTGTTGGAAAAGTTAGAGCATTTTATTTCTTAAGTATGTTTTCGGCAATAAAAAATGGGAGGTCTTTAAAATAAAATGATAAGCTGAACTCTAAAATGTTGGAATAGATAACTTGGCAATGGGTACAGAGTCCACGCTGAGATATGAATGAGCAAATGCTGTGATCCTTTATATAATTTAAGGTTATATTGAATTGCATGGAGCTGCTCTGAAATAACCTTTCATGGAAATACTCTTTTCTTCTCAAAACTAAAATATACTAAAATGTGATCGCACTTTACAGATAATAAGATATTTGAAGAACAATGGAAAATATCTTTGAAGTTGTTCAGGAAAGCTCCTCCTAAGCCTACAGGAATATGAGAGAAAGCAATTCTTTGAAGAAGCTACCCTGAAGGCAAAGGAGAATCATTTTATAAGCCCCCAGAGACTGGACTGATCTCTCAAGGCTGCAGGATGAGTAACGTGAAGGGGGTGAGCATAAGCCATGACGTTTTTTGAGGAAAGATACAGAGAGGTTTTGACAGGGCTAAAGTAAACAACATTGAAAATATTGTGCAAACATTTTCTAGATCAAATATTTTCATGGTGTCCTGTGAGTACTGCGTTTGGTCTGTGGCCTACTTCTGAACGTCTTCACAGAATCATAGAATGGTTTAGGTCGGAAGGGACCTTAAAGACCATCCTGTGCCAACCCCCCTGCCATGGGCAGGGACACCTCCCACCATAGCAGGTTGCCCAGGGCCTTATCCAACCTGGTCTTGAACATCTCCCCATCCCCAGCTCCCTCAGCCTGTCTTCACAGGAGAGGTGCTCCAGCCCCTTGATCATTTTCGTGGCCCTCCTCTGGACCTGCTCTAACAGCTCCACATCTTTCTTGTGCTGGGGGCCCCAGACCTGGACGCAGTGCTCCCAGTGGGGCCTCACAAGGGCAGAGCAGATGGGGGACAATCCCCTCCCTCAACCTGCTGGTCATACATCTGGTGGTGCAGGCCAGGACACAGTTGGCCTTCTGGGCTACAAGCGCACACTGCTGGCTCATGTTGAGCTAGCCAATTAGCAGCTTTCCTGCACTGCTAATGAGTCCTAGAATCATAGAATCATGGAATCATAACCGTTGGAAAAAGACCTCCAAGATCATCTGGTCCAACCATCACCCTACTACCAATGTTACCCACTAAACCATATCCCTAAGCACCACGTCCAACCTTTCTTCTCTAGCACAATGGGAAACACCTGCAAAGTAATGCACAACAACAACAAAAACAAACTCTTCTGAGCCTTAACTTGAGAATTTTTTGTATCTAACCTGGTATAAACTCCTAAGCAAAACCTATAAATATTTCCCAATGCCTAAAGCTGTGAAATGCAGAGGTGATTTAGCAGACATGCAACCATAAAAACTGTGCCCAATATATTTCTTTTCTAATTTAGAGTAAGTGCACCAGCCTTATATTATATATAATCATAACTCGCAGTGACATTTAAACCAAAAACCAACTAAACATTTAAACTAAAAACCTGCAAACCTCCATAAAGCTTTACAAATAGTATCAGTCATTTTAATATAAAGCTAAGAGACACTAGCATAAACAATGTCAACACTATCACCAGTTTTCTGTGTAGAACCTGGACTTAGAATATTATGAAAGTAAATCCTTACATTCACAAGAAATCACTTTTCAATCAGTGGCTTTCTGTGGAGGAACAGGATCTGCAGCATGCAGTAAAACCATACTATTAGAGGTCAACTACTATTGGAATAAAGAACTGCCAAAAGTTAAGCTTAATTAACGTTGCAAGTCAAATTAAAAAGCAAAGCAAAGGAGTCTTCAGACATAAAACAGAATGAAGAAAGAGAAAGTAGATACTCTGTACAGGATGAAATAGAGATGGAAAATCTAAACATGGCTCCAAAATGGGCAAATATTTTCACTGAGCATATGGAAGAACTGAGATGTTCAGCATGGGACCAAAAGGTAAGACAACTCCGATGAGGGATATGGAAACAAATTATGCGTACTGAACGGAAGTAAAAGTCAAAGATTTTATTGCACTCCAGTCATCAGCACTGGGCATCTCAGCCCAGGATGAATTGTAAATGAAACCAAAAGTCTGCTGGCATTAATATTCAAATAAATTACCTAACCTTTGGGAAGCTAAAGGGAGCAAATAATTATAGGCTGCTGCCTACAGTTACTTGAGGGGCAATTAGAAAAATGATGGATCCAAACTCTTGTTGGTAGTTTCAGATGATACAAAGAGGGGCAACAGACAGAAAGTGCAGTTTGGAGTGATCAAGTAGGATGTTACGAAAACCTTGCTCACAGGGAGGATATCGCAGCACTGCAGCAGGTAAGCAAGAGCTTCCAAATTCCTGGAGCTTCCAAATTCCTGGAGCTTCCAAGGCCTCCAAATTCATGGAGCTGGACAAGGTCATGGCTGACAAGATCTAGTGCTGGTGACCATGCCCCGTTGAGTGGGTTGAATTAGATGTGTCCAGAGGTTGAACTCTTTCTTTCTCATCTGAATTTCATATATTCTTGCAGATTTTTTGACAAAAGAAATTGTTTTCTTCTGTTTGTATAGGTTCCTGCACAACGGTCACACCCACACCCCCACACACACCATTTGGATTAGGGTCCCTATCCGCTGCAAAACCAAAATTACAATTTGTATCAAAAACATTGCGTCAACAAAGCAGAAGTGCAGAAACCCATTCCTTGAGGCCTGTGCAATACACAGAGAACACAGGTGGACAAAACAAACCTCACCACATCTCTGTTTGCTGCAACCCTCAGCTCAGAAATTCGGCTGCAACCAGCTCCCCATTGCCTATCAATCACAAGGAAAGCACACAACAGCACTGCTAATACAGAGTAAAAGAAATTAAGTCTTCACACCAGCAGCCCCCCTGTGCACCAAACAAGACATAGGACAAGATGAAATTTGCTAACTCCTTCGGTAAGGATGAATAAACACATAAAAATAATGGGGCCGTTTGCAGCAAGTAATCCAGGCTGACGAATGGCATTTGTGTGTAAAATGAGTTGAGCGAGGTTGCTGGGGTTTCTTTTGATACAACTTGAATGAAAATCAGCTTCTATGATGGTGTAAGTATTCCCAGAGTAGATTCCTTAATTATTTGCAGCCTTGGTTCATTCAGATAAATAGGCTGTGCTAATATATGTTTGAGCTTCGTGTAGAAAAAAAAATAGTTATTCATTACAGATGTGAGTATCTCTGCTCTGTGTACTCAGCCACATACTGCAGCTAATAATAAAACGCAGAGTGGTTGAGCTCATACCTCACAGTTAACTTTATAATTTCATCTAGTTAAGATTTGCCTTCTTAGAAGGCTGTAAGCTAAATCCTAAAGGCCTAACACAAGATTTTACAGGAAGAGTCCAGAATCAGGGCCTTTTTAATGGCCTCACGTAAACAGTGATTTATAGTCCAGAGTTACCGTTGTTAATAAACTTAAGATTGTTGGCTTTTTTAGATTCTCTTTAGATATATTTGCCGTTATATCTTACAGATGTAATAAACCATGATATATCAGCTAATGAATGAAAGAGGACATCTATCGCATGAGGAGGCAGCAACAAAGACTGTTTCTGCTTTTTACAGACACTTGCAGTGAAATCAGTGGTAAGGACGATGAGCTTGAGGCTCCCCGATGCAGGACAAATTTCAGGTTGTAAATAAACAGACAATACCACACAATGCATATACTGTACTGCCCTTTTCTAATCATCTCAGAACACTTTACAGGGAAACGCAGTAACATTATCCTTATTTTTCCTGAGACACAGAAATAAAAGTTTATTCACCTAAGGTCACTTTACAGTTTTCTGATTCTGGTCATCCTTTCAGTACTTGACTCCCTTCTGAGTGGTACCCACCAGAGAACACTTTTATCCACCTTTAGCCTTGTCTTCAGAGGCTATCCACATTTCAGATACCTCCCTCCAATTATCTTCAATCTAATCAGTACGATGGCAATCTTTACAAATAATTCTTTACAGTAGCCTGTCCACCTTTTGTTATCCTGCTGATAAATACAGTCATATTTAAGATACAGTCAGTTGATGAGCCTTGGATGTTTTGTGGAATGACATTTAATGTCAGGAAGTAGATATAAAAAGATAATGTGGTGTGCTGATTTCTCGTTACCATCTCACAGTGCACAGATAGTGCATTTGGGTGCCTCCCATTTCTCTCACCCCCCGTCAGTTGTAGAGGTTCAGGCTTTCACAGACAATGCGAACAAAGAGACAATCACAAACAGAATTCAGATTTCCCGTGACTCAGTGAAACACATCATCCATTAAGCTATGCTACATGATACTCGCTTAAGATGTACATCAGGGTGTTTAGTGAATCCGTATTTACTCTCCTGAACACTGTATTCAACAAAAGCAGCAGATCTGTCTTCAAAGGAAGACTAAATGATTTTGTGTAGGATGACATTTGGCCAAACGCAAAGTATGATCGAGTGTTGGAGCAGTAACGTGAAATTCTCTGACATAAATTTTACAGAAGACCAGACACAGGATGAAATAGTCCCTACCAGTCTGAAAAGCTATAGCTTGGTTTCAGTGGAAATGTATCCTTAAAGGATCAGGGGACTTTTGCTTATAGCTTCTCTTAACTTTGAAAGATGTTGTTTGTGGTGTTTTGTTTTTTTTTGTTTGTTTGTTTGTTTGTTTTTGTTGGTTTTTGTTTTTTTTTTAATTAAGTAGAAATAGTGTTGTATTCTATCAACTACAGACCAAAGCAGTGGGTCTGATATTATTAGGAATATTATCTTTGAAGAAAAGTGGCAAATCCCTCATCTTGCTCATTAAAGAGCATCTTCTACTAATAGCATTCATTATCCATTCAATGCATACAGCGGCATTTCTAACTTCAGTACCTGTGTGTACACACACCCCAGCAAAATTAAATATGCATTCATTCCCAAAATTTCCTTCTATGCCTACTTCCAGTGCATAAATACCAACTATTAAAGTAAGTCTACAGATAATACTTTCATCTTCAGGCTCTATTGTTATGTCAGAAGTTCCCTGCAATCAAGCAATGCATTTGAACCCACACTTACCTAGTAGGAAATGAATCCCCTTCGTTTCAGCTGAGCTAAACACTGAAAAGATTTCCTGGCCTGGCCTTCCACTTTGTATGTGTTTTCTGCATAATTCTTTTATGCAGGTGTTGTTTCTGACAGATTTTACTCTAGTGAGAGTTCACTTTTTTTGTAATATTGGCGTAGGTAGCATTGTGTTGGAAAAGCTATTTTTATAACCACATGCCATAATTTCAAGTGCGCCCTTCTCTCCACCTAAACCGGAAAAATAACGTCTCACAATTTACCTCTCTGTCAAGGAAAATCATCAAAACAGAGCTCACTTCAATGAGAGAATAGGTAAAAAAAAAAAAAAAAAAGAGCTCTTCGTTCTAACTATTTTTATCCAGCCTCTTTTCTTTCTTTGCCTGTGTTCCAACCTCCTGATCAGTAGCTGCTTAAATAATGAGTAAGATTATGGGCAAAATGAGCAGCACGCTTCCCTCTAACCTCTGGACCACAACACAAACCTGATCTAAAGCACTACATTAAATCAGAATCTGATCTTTTGCTGCCACCCACTTCACCAAATACCCTGGCCGTGGTTTGCTGCAGTTTGACATCCTTGCCAGCCTGTGCTCAGGAAAAGACCGGCACAGCTCTAATTATTGCCCAAGCCTAAGCCAGGGTTGAGGTAATTGGTAAGGAAGTGTGGGAAATGTCTCGTTTTAGTCAGCTGCATTTCTATCCCACACCTTTGCATAAACATAGTTCTTCCAGTTTCTAGTACACTTTCCACAAAACACGAGATATTAATTTTCAAAAGG
This sequence comes from Anser anser, assembly GCF_964211835.1. Taxonomy (NCBI): domain Eukaryota; kingdom Metazoa; phylum Chordata; class Aves; order Anseriformes; family Anatidae; genus Anser; species Anser anser. Next base: position 5,685,806 of record NC_139722.1, read on the forward strand.
GCATCTGTGTTTTGCAGTCTTAAAAGTTTTCTACAAGCATTTCCTCCACGTATCTCTTCCCATAGCAGAAATGCTGGCCAGTAAAATATGATCCCTATTCAAAATCATTCCTTAACCCTGCTCCTTAAAGAAAACACAAAAAAAAAAAGCACAGCTGTGTGTGACTGGACTCATATGACAGCTTAATTTGAATTTTCTTTCATGTTTAAATATATATTTTTAATATTCTGAAACTCTTTACCTTTCAAAATGCACTAATAACTTTTTAAATGCAAATTTCACTATAAATCACTTTCTCACTTATTTTTCTGTAATTATCTTTTGTTTTGCCATGTTCTATGCCCAACTTCAGTTAAAAAAAAAAAAAAAACAAACTTTTCTTTTAATACACGAGAAAAATGATCCTCTTGGTCATTTCCAGGTTAGCTGAGATGAAAAGTAGTTCCTTATTTCAAAAGAGTAATGATTTTTTTTATGTTCTCAAAATAATATAATTTTTGAAAAGGTAAATCTGCAGCGAAGAATTACCTTAAAAAAACTATTCAATTTAAATAGTTGTGGTTTTTTTTTCCTAAAATTTCACTTTTTCCTGTTTTAACATTTTTTTTAAGAAGCTAGAAAATAGCCTCTTGTGTTTACTACTGCAAGTATGATTTTGATCACCACACCAATATTATCCTTGAAGCAGAAAACACACTGTTAGCCAAGTACCACCAAAAATATAAATAGGAATGACTCCTATTTGATAGCTACATTTTGATAGCTATATTTGATATACTACATCAAAAAAGTGGCAAGACTTAGGCATGGCCTAGAATTAAGAGACAGAGAAAAGCCATGCAGAAGGGCCTAGGTAACAGGGAACATCACAGCAGCTTTCACAGAGCAAGGAGCTTGGTTTTGTCCTTCCTGAATTTCAGTGGATAAAGAAGTACCTCAAGGGAAACATGCCACGATGCAGTAGTGTGTAAATAGAGACTAGTCAAGAGTGGAGAGAGAAAAATTCAAAACACCAGTGTTGGGACGATATTGAATCCATAAGAGCAGACGAGGCTAAAAAGCTCACTGATGAAAAGGAAATGGGATAAGAACAGAAATCTGCGGGATGCCCGAAGAAAGTAAGAAAATTCTGTTGAAAGATATCTTGAAATACATACTGGAGAGAGAGGAAAATTAGAAGAATATGGTGTTTCTCCTTGACTTGAAAACCCCCCTCCTCCATTTCTAAAATAAGGTTTAGAAATGATGTAACTTCTGAGAGCAGAATCGCCTTATAGTTAGGGGACCAGAGATCAAAAGAATCTCAAAAATAGCTCTTCCCACCAAATGCAAGAAGAAAAGCCATATTTTCTAATGCTCATGCTTGCTCATTGTCACAGGCTTGGTGCGTGTCATGATCAGTTGTCCTTTCTCTTAAACAGGTCAAGGGGTAAGAGCAAGGCCATTCACTGGAATATGTATTTTTAATGGAAACTACCAACCCTGTCCCCTTCTTACATTATAATGGCCAAGGAGCTATGCTGAATACAAAGTTACATATTACATATTACCTTTATCTTCTGTTTGAGCTAGTACAGAGGCAAACTGTTTTGCACCTGCAGCTTTTATAAGGCAGGAGTGGGATTTTAAAGAAACTGCTGAAGTGACTGAGTGCTTTATGTGTGAGAGCCAGCATGTGCTCTACATACTTACATTTGCTTAACAAATCATTATCAGCCAAATTAAACCGAAGTGTGAAATATGGCACTCTGAAAAATGACATATACCACTTCTGCCCAGTGGTGGAAAGAATAAGTACAAGGAAAGAGAGGAAGACCTCTCACATCATTCAGTGGACTTCGAGCTTTAAAAGTCCAACCATAGAGATAGATACACAAGTGAAAATGGATTCTGTCAGAGAAGCGACCGTATCTCTTAGCAAAGTAACACCTACCTCCTTCAATCACCCAGTAAGTGGGTTTAAGTGCCTCCAACTCATAAGTCATTGGGATTCTTCTTGTAGGCCTGGACATTTTCCTAGTCCTTTAGTACTACTGGTTCTCTTCTTGACCTTCTTGGTCATATTGGTGGTAGGGGGACGGTTGGAGCAGATGACCTTGGAGGTCTTTTCCAACCTTTATGATTCTATGATTTTATGATTCTTCTGTTCAGAATTCACTACAAGGGAAAGCTCTCTCCAGGGCATATGAATAACGCATATGGAAGGACTGCTTAGACGCACAGGTATCATAACTATCTGTGTACATTTGGGCTAACAATATACTGGTAATTTGCAAAGCCCAAGAGCTTTGCTAGGAGAGTGCGTAACTGCCAAACTGGAGCAGATTAGCAAGCATGCATAGGGTGAAATGGCAATGGAGAAAGAAACCAGCAAGGGCCAACTGAATCACAGAATCACAGAATTGAAGGGGTTGGAAGGGACCTCGAAAGATCATCAGGTCCAACCCCCCTGCCAAAGCAGGTTCCTTAGAGCAGGCTGCCCAGGTAGGCATCCATACAGGCCTTGAATATCTCCAGAGAAGGAGACTCCACAACCTCCCTGGGCAGCCTGTCCCAGTGCTCCGTCACCCTCACTGTGAAGAAGTTCTTTCACAAGTTGGTGCGGAACTTCCTGTGCTCCATCTTGTGGCCATTACCTCTTGTCCTGTCCCCACAAACCACTGAAAAGAGGTTGGCCAAATCCCTCTGTCTCCCACACCTCAGGTATTTATACACATTGACGAGATCCCCTCTCAGTCTTCTCTTCTCCAGGCTGAACAGACCCAGGTCCCTCAGCCTTTCCTCACAGGGGAGCTGCTCCAGGCCCCGTATCATCTTTGTGGCCCTCCGCTGGACTCTTTCCAGGAGATCCCTGTCTTTTTTGTACCGGGGAGCCCAGAACTGGACACAGTACTCCAGATGAGGCCTGACCAGGGCAGAGTAGAGGGGGAGGATCACCTCCCTTGACCTGCTGGCCACACTCCTTTTAATGCACGCCAGGATCCCATTGGCCCTCTTGGCCACGAGGGCACACTGCTGGCTCATGGTCAACCTGTCAACCACCAGGACCCCCAGGTCCTTCTCCAAATGAAGCATAGGCTGTTTGCCACCAAATGAAACCAATCCTCACTGCTGAAAGCAAAAACCTGACTGCGAGGGCATGGGCTTTTCACTCTCTTTTTGAAGGACTCCTTCAGGAAAAAAAAAAAAAAAAAAAAAAAAACACCTTTTTTTGTTTGGTTGGTTTGTTTGTTTGGAAGCACGTCACGCGTGAACAACCAAGCTCTGGTAGGCTAAGGACATGGTCCCTCTCACTCTGCTTGGCCAGCAGACACTGAAATCTTCATAAAAAGTGAAATAGCTCACCCAGGAGAAAATGAACAAAAGAGGATTGGGCTGAGATATCACATAGGAGAGCAAAAGCTTAAATTCCCTTGCATGAATCAAGCAGAAACTTGAATATTAACCAGGAGGTACGCTAGGCAACTATGCACACCACTGAGCCCTTCAGTAGGCAAGCTTCTTTTCTGTATTCAAAGAGAACATCAAGACGTTTTAATCTCATTCTAATCCAGAACAGGTTTATTTTCAAGCCTTATAATAATTATTACAAAACCCACATACCATATCAACTTTAGGCCTGATAATTGCTAAATTTAAGTGGAAACATGGATTAATTCATTTCTCTTAGGTTATTTCCAGAAAAGAAATAATTTGCCTGCTTAGTCAAAATGCAGATACTAAAGATGATGCATATTTTTATTTTTTTTTCTGATGAGGTTCAAAAGCCAGGCCTAGAAGAAATGAAAAACTAATTTTTTGCTGTTAATGCAATGACATATACATGCACTCAGTCAGTGATGTACACACATTCAGTCACATCTGATGTTCTTCTAAACCATCTTTTCCCACCAAGCACCATCAAATGCACATCCGGCAAATGTTGTACTCACAATAAATGACACCCGTAGATATGCATTTCCTGGATCCCTCAATTCATCAACGTGGGTTGGAAAGTTCTCAAAATCTTTTGTGGGTTCTTAGAAATTACTGCTTTCTTCAGCTTTATTACCTCGAGGCCTTTGCCACCTCTAGACACAGAGATGTGAATGATGAATCACCGAATTCACAGCCCAGAAAGGATTACCTGTCATCTGTTAAAATTACAGGCTATGGAGGTAAGGATGCCTGTCTGCAGGCTTGGCGCTCTTCCTTTAAAACACTTGAGATAAAGTGCAGCAGAAATGGCTCACTACTTTACTGGAATTAAGAAAAAAAAGTGTTTATGGTAAATGTTTAAAACTGATGCATTCGTTTTTTAAGAATGAGAAACATCTTTATTCTGCAGAATAAAATGTTGGCCTCATAAAAAGGGTTTTGCAATACCTGAGAAAAATCTGCCACCAGATGTGGTTGATTGGCCTGATGAAAAACTGTATTTGCACATGCCAGTGGATAATTGTTTGGAATTCAGAAGAAAAATCTACAAAGTTTCCATCTAGGCTGGAAAGCAAACAGAATTTCCCCTACAGTTTCTCCTAAAAGCTCTTCCTAGCAGCTGTATGTAACACGGGGCACATGAAATGAAAAGGGAAAGAATTTTTTTTTTCTTATGTTCTCAATGCCTCCCTTTCTGCCCCCCAGAGCAGCCTTCTGAGTGGAATATATGAAAAGTGTGGTGGGAGAGACATATTAGGTGTCCCCTCCTGCCTGGATGCTTAATCGTAGAATATATATATATTATTTATAGTTTAAGACGTAGAAAGATTCCTCTCTACAGACGTAGAAACGCAGCTCAGAGGCATTGGGTAATTTGTGAGCATCAACACAATCAATAAATAACAAAGCCCAAAACTCAGGAAATCAGTTCTATCTCCATATGTACAAGACACAGCATTGTCTCATCAGCAGTGGAACAAAAATCAGAACATCTTTCCTTGTGATTTGTCATCCTATCCTGAGTATCCTGAGGGATTATCAGAACAGGCAGCAGAAGGCCAAGGACAGAATTGTTCAAGATCTCAGCTAATTAATGGAGGGAAAAAAGATGGTCAGTTGACAAGGGAAAAGAACCAGCTATTGTTCTCATGATGAAAGATGCACTTCAATAGGCAGGCAAGTTGTCTCCACCCTCCCATTACAGTTCAAATAGTTTTGTTGGTGGCTCTTTTATGAGAATTCAATTGTTACAAAGATATCTGTCTCCTAAGGACAACTAAAGTGATAAACCCCTACCTTAAGAATTTTAAATCTGAGAATTTTATCTCTTAACAGAGCATTTTGAGATAAGAACAATGTCATTGCATCAGCTGACACTCAGTTAAGCACCTTGAGGGATCAGACTGTCCATGAAGCCAGAAGTAATGAATAGGCATACTGGGAAGGAGGGAGATCGTAACAGGAAAGTTCACAAAGGAAGAAAAAAAGGTACAAAAACTAACCTACAGTGGTGTAGAAGCATGGTGTATGTGTAATATCTTTAGCCTCTCGGCACCTGCAGAGATTAGATTTTTAATTAAAATTATTCATTTTAATTAGCAGACGTGATTTATATATGGTTTTCATTGAAAAACACACTGAGCAATGACTCTAGATTATTCAGTCCAATTTATCTGTGATATATCCAGCTCATGCTTCAGGAAGAAAAAAATAAAAATGCCCTGTGAAATAAGAAATAAGATAACCCCTTCACAGGTAATAATTATATGAAAGCCATATAAATAAATAAAGTTTTAATATTTTAATATAATTTTCAGAGTGACAGTGAGCAGTAATCTTAGAACCATCATGGACATAAACCAATACAGTCTTAAAAGATCTGATAAAGTTTTTGCTTAATCCCAAACTAATTCAGCTTTTAACAAGTTTGTAACCATGGCATTTTTTAAAAAAAATGCATCCATTGACCCAAGCTGTTAAATTCAGGGTTATAATCCAAAACCAGTTGTGCCTTAGCCAGCTTTCTATCAGCTGAGTCTTTTGTTTGGCAAAGACTCAACTCAAAATGAAGGGAATTCATTGGGGTGATAATTTGCTGCATGAGCACCTATAGGGTTGTTAAAATAAAGGTGCTGTGCCATATGCAGGTGTTCCAACATTCTTAAACAGTTCTTCCAGTTTCCCCAATGCACTTGCAATTACAAAGTAAGCAAACTCGGTAACAGCAATTCTTCATCTAGAATTTAGCTTGGAGCCCCGTCTGGCAAACACCACACATTCCTGCTTTAAAGCACATCCCTTCTGTTCAAATGATGATGATGTACTATAAGTAGTTGCATTAAGGTCTCGGTCAAGTAAATTGCTCTGGCTTCAAACTGTCAAGTAAACTTTGCAGCTTTGCACTTCATATATTGCAGTTTGTGATAAAGACACCGGAGCCCCAGGCTGCTGGTTTTGTCCATAAAATCTCCCATTGAAGCAATCATCCAGCTCACTGTGTGATGGGGGAGTATCTTTTACACAGCAGAGACACACAGTTGGTGAACTGATACAGTTCCAAACCTACTGAAAATTTCTTTTCCCCACCTACCCCCAAAATCTTTCCCCCTAAACCTTCACAGGACAGGAATCTGGGACAATTTCAGCTCTAAGGTGAGATAACCATCTGATTACAACTTTGACTTTTGTATTTTTAAAAGAATTATTTGCTCACATTCCTGTTAGTGATTCGATAATCTTCCAAAATTATGAGACCAGGGTGTGTGTATTGTGTGTCAATGTGCATGTCGGTGTGTAGTCACCTGCAAACATCAATCTGGACTTGCCCTTGAGCAGGATAAGAGCCTTGGGTACCATGCATCAAAGCAGCCATAAGTCTGGGCTGGATACCAGCGAGATCAGGGGGTCTACAGGTGGGCTGCTGGAGGGACCAGGAGATCTAGACCCGCTGCTGGAGAGACTGGCTGGTGGCCACTGGTCTCAGGGTGGCTACAGGTAGGGCCATAAGCCTGGACCCACTATTGGTGGCATGAGCGTGTAAGCCAAGCTGCTGGAGGGATCCGTAGTGCTTGTATATATACATACACACACACACTTACAAATGTATCTATGTACTCGTATCTATGGGTTTTCCACTGCCACCTTCACCCTGATCCTGGCTGGACCCGGGGATGTGCAGCTGCAGCAGCCCCGCTTCTCTCCAGCTACCAGACTGGGCAACGCCAAACACCACATGCAGTAACACAGGCAAAAATATTAATCTCGCAGGGAGCAAAAGAAATGATTTTAAGGCATTTTGTCTTAAGATAGAGTTACAGAAAAGCATTATTTTTTCTCAGCCATTTAATGTGCTACATTATCAGTGCTGAAACATACATTCCCAACAGCACAGCAAGATAAAGTCCGTAAATCTCACTACCATGGTACAACATGTCTTTTTAATTTTCCAATGATAAAACTGCTCATTGCCTTTTCAGCACACAGATAAGATACCAGACACTTCTCTGTAGGGATAAGGCCACTAATTGATGAAATGGCAACTGTTAATGTTACATTGTTCTAAAAAAAATGGTTTTGTGCTGGTCCAGTCTTGTTGAACAAAAATAACTGTATATACATACCACATTTTTCACTCCACTTGCAGTTTTTATGAACTTTGGTAAAAACATAATAAAACCGAGTACTCAAGCTGGATGAAACTGCTTTGGGTAGGAGTCTGCATATGAGAGATGAGAACTGCCCTTGGCCATTCAGCCTGCGTGGTATTTATGAGCAACACTTTATTTTCACAATCTTAGAACACTTACAATAAACAATAATGATAATCATTTTCAAAACACTTGCTGAATTTCAAAATATTTTCCCAGAGAATAATGTTTGCTGCTCTCTGTTTTGGTATGTGCCTTTGAGTCAGTATGTTGCATCAAACTTGGAAAGGTAAGAGGTTTCTGCTCATGACACTGAACAGTAAATCTGGAGCATTAGCCTCTTAGATCTTGAAATAATATTTACTATTGTAATACACATGGTTTTATAAGCTATTTTAGAAAGTAATTTAGAATATGAAAGAAAGTATATAACCTTTTTTTTTTTTTCAGCTCAGCTGTGAAATTACAACTGCATTCTCACTCTAACTACATAAATAACACCTTTCTCTGTCAGTTCTGGGATGCACAAATCCTTCCTCTCCATAAAATTTACCAGCCTAATAAATACTGACCTAGAATCAGCAATTTTGGTATTTACTAGGGACTCCAACTGAATTCATAAATCAACATAATACCTAAGTGGGCAGTACTACAATCATTTTATATATTCTGTATAACTGTTTCACATAGTATTATTTAATGGTCAGAAACGTTACACATTTAGCTGGCAAGTTTCTCCTTTAGCATTTAATAAATGCCACACTTTTTACATAAGAAATTGTATTTCAATCTGATGTTTATATTTTGACTGCACCTAAAATGTGCTTATTGTAGCATACTGCATCAATAAATGAACAATTATTTTTCAGTGGCATGTAAAATACGTAGTGATGTCAGCAGCATTAAATTCTAGTGCCAAGTAGGGAAACAGTTAAATGTAGTTTAACTATAAAATTAATATTATACTAATTTTAATAAAAGGAAAAGATTTACCTTATTATTTTTAGTTCAGACATGCAGTCATGTGCAAGGTAATTCAATACCCACTGTATAAAATATGAACTATGAAAATGTTTTACAGATGTTTTTAATCAGCTTCCTTTGTTTAACATTAGACGCTAACCTCCAGAAGATACATACAAGCTGCACATCCTACAGGTAATGCTATCCAGATGGGATGTTTTCCCTGAACATCATGCTTAATAACATAAGGAATAAGGAATAACATAAGGAATATGCTGTGAAGAAAAAGCACCTTGGCAAAAAATTTCTAATGTCATTTCACATTCAGTGGCACGACACATCTTTTCCAGTTTGCCTCCAGTACACTTATGGAAAACTCCCAAAGCATACAGCATAAAAACGTCTTGATTTCAGACAGCTTTATGTTGACTGCTCAGCTCTAGCAAATACTAAATACAGTAGTGATATCATCTTAATTATTAACTCCTTCCTTTAGCTAAATTGTACAATTTTCTGGCTGTTAGATCTTATTCCTGCAGCCCTGTCCCATACTGAAATTTCTCAGTCAACACCAATTTCATCAGGACGATGATGCTGTGATGTGTGAAGCAAGTACATCTTGGAAACAAAAAATAAGCTTTCCTTGCCTGGATGCTGGTTGACAGAGAGGAATCTTAAATTTATTAAGCATCTTAAATTTATTATTCAGGCATGAGTAAAAAGTTACGCTAGTTCAGAGCAAAGGTAACAAATAGAGGCTCCAGCTAAGGCATTGCAGTGAAGTGGTAAAAGCATTCCTTGTGTTCCCTCACCAGAAGATTTGTTTGATGAACATCACTATTTCAGTATCTCATTCAAGTACCTACTTCAAAAGGGAAAAGCCCCTAAATGCCCACACAGCTCCACAGGCTCTTGCAGAAGGATACCACGTAGTTCTTTGCTCTGATGACTTGAGCAAAGGAAGGTGATAAAACCTTCCTTTAACTGCTCCAGAGAGACAACTCAGGCAAGAAACCATAATTCAGTATAAGGATTTATCCCATATCTATAAACATCTCATTGCTCCTCAAGTGGAACATGGAAGGAATTTAAGAACCCATATTTTTTGCCAGGGATGGCCACTGTATTTTATAGGCATGTCTGAAATTGTATACCACAGTGACATCATTTTAGCAGGACTGAAATGCTCGGGGCAGGTTTGTCACCTAATGACTTTCACCCTGGCAGGACGTAGTCCTCAACCTATCCCCAATCTACACCAACAGCACCCAGCTCTGCAAAGAATTCAACAGTCACCTCAATTAAGAACATATAGACTTGGGCAAAAACAGTCTCTTTTGCGTTAGCTCATGTGGACCAGAGCCCTCGCCAAAAAGACGGGTTCAGTTCCATCCTCCAGCCACCGGAGTTTCAAACCTGACTCACAGCCCTCAAGGTAGGGCTTGAGCCTGGTGCCATATGTGGGGCTGTGGATGGAGACCTACATCCCTCTCCTGACCCTATGTTTGCACGCAAGGAATGGAAGTTCCCAGAATCATAGAATCATTAAAGTTGGAAGAGACCTCCAAGATCATCCGGTCCAACCATCCCATCTGCTGGATCTGAATGAGAGTAAGAGTGAGAATGACCCCACACACTGGTACTCAGGGTAACTCGGTTAAGGCAAAGTAGCTCAAGGTTAATACTCCTACAGCTAGAACAGCTTATGCGTGGCATTTTATGGCTGATTACCTGAAAACATGGGAGCAAGGTGGTAATTGGAGCAGCAATTACAGAAAAAAAACAGGCAAATCTACAGGTTTAACTTAATGGCCATGACTTATCATCACTCATGACTTTCCCTCTCAAAAATATCTGAATACTTATGTTCAAGTGAACAAAAATATGCTCATTTATGCAACAAATATGTTAGATACTCAAAGATAAGAGGAGATTTCCATCCACTACAACAACTCTCTCAGGAACTTGGGTCTACGTATGGGTGCCATCAACTCAGTCTGAAAGGCACCACGGCTAGGTGAAAGAGATTTGGCCTTGACACAACAGAGATGCTGCTTTTCCTCCTACCACTACAAAGCACCCTTGAATTCTGTCCCCTATTTGTAATCATAAGAGAATGATAACTGCTTGTTTTAAAGGGCTGAGGGAAGGCTTTGCTTAGTAACAACAGCAGTAATACATATAAAGAAAGAAGAAACCCGAGAATAAAGTCACAGTTCAACACACGCTTTTACTTCAGAGGTTTGCAATGAGAATTTCGGGGGCAAAATTCAGTGGGAGATTGACACCACCAATTGTGTGTGTTTACACAGGCCAGGTGTCTAAGCTTTCATTAGAGGCAGTGGAAATCTAGCCAAAGTAGTAAGGAGAGTCTAGGGGCTCCTCAAGTGACTTACAGTAGATGTTTACAAAGTCAAGTTGCCATGATGCATGCATAGAGGCTAAATCCAGACCTGGATCCTGTCTTTCTGTCTGTCTGCATTAGGAAACATGTATACCTCTCTTGCTAACCAGCACACAAAGCACCTAATTCCAAATACATTTCCAAAACCCCATCTACCAAATTTAGGTTGTAATCTTCTGCCTAAACTGGAAATGAAAAAAAATAAAAAATAAAAAATCCACAAATAAATGAATCTGGGATCACAGGAAAAGACTGTGACACAAAAATATGAATTCAGAGAATAAACAACGGCTGTGGGAAACTACATTTTCCACCATTAGGCAACTAGATCTTCCCAGAAAGAGTCCTGACCACTGTAAGAGTAGATGTGTTCACTGTCTCTGCAAAAAGGCAGGGATATCTACAATAAATTCAGCAGAGATCATTCAGTTTGAATGCATGCAATTGCTAGTCTACAGTCAGTAAAACAGACAGAAAATCTGTAATTCAGTGATCTTGACTTGACTGAAGACTGCCTTATGGGGTCCGCATTCCTGTGCACTACCTGGCTGTGAGTTACAGCACACCTAACGACTGAAATCCAATTAATACTAATAAAAACATTTCCTGTGTCTGAGAACGGTAGCAGCTCCTGCATAAGAACACAGTTGTGTCTCCCATATTTATATTACTAACGCATTTGGAAGCTTAATAAAAATTTAGATTTGAAAAGGATTGTGACAGGTTAAGATTAACATCCTCCCACCGCAATTGCTTAGAAGTAGGGAACTGGCAAGACGTAGGCCATTTTTCAACTAGACGGGCATGTTTCTACTGACAGTGACAGAAACATTTCCACAAAATAGCCTCCTGCTGTCTCCAACACTAATGAAATGCACTGCATACAAGTGCGTAACGACACGCCATTTCCCTCAGCGCACGAGATGTAAGCTTTGTGTTAACCATCCTCCATAACTGCTCCATATCTAACACTTTTGGGCAACATTAAGTCTCTGCTAGAGCTGAAGAGCCTAGCTGCTTTCACGACAAAACAAAACAAAACCAATTATCTGATAAAGAAGGATGTGATATGGGAATCCAACTTGACCTATCGTATCTCTTACGCATCTTTTGTATGCACAAGGTCTGCAGGAGTGGAAGTTACCAGACCTAAGAACAAGGAATATTCTATTCCTGTTTACCAAAACAGGTGTGTAGACATTTTCACGACCATAAATACACATATTATGCAAACAAAATGCATAATGGTGAGATGTCCACCTTTCATTACCAGGATTTTGAGCAGCTGTTCCAGTCATGCATAGTACTACAAGCAAGTACACAATTTAGACAACTCTATCACACTAGACCATTGTTACATCAAAATGTCTCAATTGAGAGCCGTGTGACTTTCTTAAGTTGAAATTCTAATTTCTTCAAAGACGTTAAATTCAATGATTAATCTTTTTTTTTCCACCAATTTATTAGTATTAGTATATAGTTATTCAATATTTGTATCATAGAGGCCAACAACAAAATGCTACTGATATTTATGGGTCAGTGGTATAAAAGGTTGGCCATCACACAATCATGTGAAAAAGAAGGAGGTTGTGACAAAGTGGGTGACATTGGTAGTAGGGTGATGGTTAGACCAGAAGATCTTGAAGATCTTTTCCAACCTTAATGATTCTCTGATTCTATGATTCTATACGGCTTGCAATCCAGGATGACGGGTAGTAAATGACAGATAGGCACACATAATGTGCAACGTAATAACAAGTTTCAGAAATTCAGCTACCACGGCTACTTTTTGTAGGTATTAGAATAGATGGTAATTTCAGGAAGAGTTTGAAGGAGGACAATATTTACTTTTTGTAATTGAAGTGCTTTTTTCATAAGGATGTATAGGAGTAATACTTCATGATATTCACATTTATTTTAACGGTTACGTTATGATTGACAGTATTTTTGAAATGGAGCTGGAGTCAACAATTCATGGTAGCAGAGAATTGTAACAGACTTTATCCATGCAAACAAATAATATTGATGCAGCAAGTATTTTTTTGGGAAAATAAAGAACATTCTTTTTTTATATTTAACTTGCTCAGGTTAAGTTTTGTCTAAAGTGACTTTTTCAAAAACTGTCCTAATATAAGAAAGTAGCTCTCCTTAAACACTAAAATATTTTTCTTCATTTATAATTAATATCAAAAGATTGTATGTGCTAAGAAAAAAAAAATACATCACTTGATCAGACTACCAATAGGTATCTCTAATGGTGACTCACATAACCTGCTCACAAAAAACTTTGCTGAATTCAATATAGTATTATATTAGTACAAAAGGTTTAAATCTGCAAAAGATTTCAAATTCATTTTTGTTATATTTTGTAAATAAGGAAGCTAAGCACTAATAAGAATAAATTACCATTAAAAATGAGTAAACCAAAATAGTCAAGCTTTTATGAGACATTCCAGCTACAGTTGAAGGAAAAGATTTTTAAAATTAAGTTGAATTTTTGAGCTATAAATAATCACTATTAAATATTATTTTGTATTATATGCACATGTGAAATATATGATATATTTAATCATGAACACTGGTCAGTACTATTAAATGAAATAGTTTTCCATTGGAAAAATCCTATTCATTGAAACAAACAATTCTGGATACAGACACTCAGTAACATTTCACAGGTCCGTGGTTAAGATCAGAGAGAGACATAATGACATTAAACGAAGTATTCACCAGTCCTATATTATGGCACTTGGCATATGGGGGATGCAGTCTGGGGTTTAAGTAATGAGCTGAGGCTTTAATATTGGTCTTTCCTCTCCAACTATTGGCTAGATCAGGTTCCTCATCTCAGTAGATTTTTACAAAAATGTTAAAAGCTTATAGTTCTGTTCTGATGCAAAAGTCAAGCAAATGTCAAAACCTCTAAACTTTTCAGGAGATGGAATTCTTGTTTTCCAGCCAGACATAGTAATAATGGGCATCTCTGAGCAGGACATGAACCCTTTAACGCTTGAGCAAGAACCAGAATTTTAAACTTGCAGTGTTTGATTGAGTTCAAAATTAGGCATCATTTGAAACTAACGTTAGTATAATAGAAATGCCACCACCTTCTATTGTAACCGCTCCCATTCATAGAGATTTGAGGGAGTTTCCTAAATACATGCCTAAATATTGGAAAAGGACCAAAATGAACACAAAGGAAATTCAAGTACTAAAAGCTATACTGAAGCAATCTGAAAGGCTTGCTTTAAACCTGTTAAAGGAAGGAAATTCACAGTTAAGACTGAAAATCCTGGCTGAAACTCCAGCCTTCAAATACGCATACTGCTTTGCAGAAATAAAAAAGAGTAGGCAAACTATAGAAATCAAGACCATAGTGTCAGACTGGATTTCCAGTTTTAACTATGATTTGTGACGTATTAGAGAACACTATTTCATTCTGTTTCCATAAAGTTGTAGCTTTGAGATGGGCAGGCCAAGAATGGTGAAACTATCTGCGCATTTATTACAGAAGCAAGATCACTTCCTCACTTGAGATAGTGAACAGATTTCTTGCCACAGGCCCATTAAAAAAAAAAAAAAAAAAAAAAAGGAAAAGGAAGCAATACTTCCCGAATTCATAGAACTAGATTTAGCAACAGCATCTTTCCCAGAATAAATTTCTTAGTCGTGCTAGCATTTCCCACGGGAATATCAATTCAAGATATTCTGTGCAAGCACTTCAAAGCAACTGTTGATAGCTTACACCAAAATTTGAGGAGGCATTTATTCATAAGTCTTCTCAACATGGGACTTGATTCAACAAATAATTGTACGTGTAAATGTGGGTATATATATGTATCTATATACATATAGAGAGATTTAAGAGCATTCATGAACAAAGGCCAAAATCAATTCAGTATCAGAGGTATGGCTCAGATGACCTTTTGAGGCTTCTTGCAGCACAGTTCTTCTGCAAAGTTCAGGATCGAAATTCCAGAGCAATCAGGGTAAGAATGTGTCATTAACCAAAAGGAAATGCTCCGCTCGTAACTGGTGTGCCACAAACTCAATGTGCGGAGAGGCAAGAGGATTGGCCTGGGTCACACAGACACAGGACAGGCAGACTAAGTCCTAAGGCAGGTGTCAAAACTTCTGCACAATTTTAGACAAGTCATTTAGCTCACTTTTCACGTGTGAAGAGGAATGAAAGTGAAATCCTTTCAGGACTAGCTTGAGGATTAACCAGTTATTATTTCAAAAGTGCTTTGAAGACAACAGGTGCCGAGTAAAAATGCTGAGTATTAGCAGGATGACTAATAAAAATTGTTAGTTACAAGGAGCAAGAATCAAAGGCGAAGGGGGGTACCACAGAAATCCAAGACATCTGGGGAGGAGGATCGGTGTAATAAAACAAAAACAAACCAAACCCGTGTTATTTGGCAGTCCCACATGCAAACCACTTGAACTCTACACTTCTGGAGTTTATGTCATCATTGAGCCACCACCTTCCCACTTTGAGAAAACTGCAGTTTAGAGAAGTATTATTTTTAAGCAAAATGCACAGCTGTACATAGCAGCTATTCAACAAAAAACCTACCAGAAAGCCAAGGACACTGCTGGAGTTTTCTTCTTTCCCCCAGAAATAAATATACATACTCCATCATTCCTAAGAGGGGATGTAGGAAATCACAAATACTCCTGAAGACTTCAAGAACCTCTGGTATATTTGAATAATGCAAATGTAGTGCATATTAAAAAAAGAAATGATACACACTTTTAAAATATTTAATACCACCCTCCATAAATCCCACAAACCCTCTCATTAATGGTTATGGTATGATTAATGTTTGTACCGGGCCATTTTAATTAGTTAAACAATTCGGAGTTCTACCTTAAAAAGTAGGTTTGTGAAACTGCAGTAGTTGCAGAATATTTTACTCCTGGGCTTGATAAAACACTAAACCAGAAACTGCTTTAAAATAACTGCCTGCCACAGCACTTTTAGCCAATTTTTGCACCTGGTGCTGAGAGAAAAAGCCAAGTGAACTTTCACTCACTTGTTGCATGTCAGCTTCAATGTGATGTCTTTCTTCTGTTGTGTTTGGGTTTCTAACTGGAAGAGACAAGTAAGCTAAACTAGCAGCCAATCAATTCGTAAATTCTAAGAATGCAATAAAATTTGATACCAATAAATCTTTTCTTTTAACAGCCAGAAGAGATTAACAAAGTTATTTGAAATTTTATCCTCTTCTGTTCTTTCAAAAGGATGATTACCTGACAATCCCATTGAATCAAACAGCAAAATTAAAAGAGACACAATTAAGCTTGTATATACATAGGAACAGGATACGCATTTATGCATATCCCTAGTAGGTCCTCCATTATTTATTAGCCTTGGTGTATTTTTCTTCCTCTTACAATAAAAGTTATTACACCTTTGGATTGTCAAATAAAAATCCAATTGGCTGAGACATAGACCATCAATATAAAATAACTTTGCACAGCTTCCCTCTCAGCTATAACTAGTCAACTTTTTTCAGCTCTGCCATTTATTTATTTCATGACATTGGGAAAATCCACTTAGTCTTCCTTGTACTTTAATTTCTCATCAGAAAAGTGATCCTTTTTTTTTTTTTTTTCCTAATATGGAATGATGATGGCAGAATGTAAGACGAAAATGACAAGCACTGTGAAAGTATATTCCAAAATCACAGATTACAAAATATGGAGCTACTGAGTATTGTAAGAAGGGTTGCTAGGAAAAGGGTCTTGTGAGTATATTGTATTTGATATATTAACATCAGGCTGTGTATCACTATATAAGTACTCACTATTAATCTCATTCTATACATGTATATAATATATATATATGCATGTACATACATGTACGCAAGTAGGTGACAATGCAACGATGCATGCATTCAGACTTGCATGTGTAGAGTGATGTCCATAGATGAAACATTTGTTATGAGACTTTCCATTTTGCCATGGATTCTTGACTGGGATGTAAAAACTGTCTGTCCCTTTCTTCTTGCTCGTGTGCTCTCCTTCCTGGTGACGCCTATAGCAATGTTCCACCTTTTGCATCATTATCCACCTACATTATCTGGCCTCATCAGAGATTCAGTTTATGAACAACTTTTCTGCTGATTATTATTCAATTTCTCGATTATATCCCTGTCAGCAGTACTTAATGTCTTGCAAACCTACTTCCCAAACTGATTCTCCAAACCTGAGAAGGTTTGGCGAGGTTCAGTGCACGAACCACAGCTTTCAAAGCTTTCAAATCTCCTTGTCTCTCATTGTGTGCATTCCTTTTCTCTTGCTAGAGAACACTTCAAGAGAGGGTCATGGGATCTTCTTCCAAACTTCTTCCACTACAAGTTTGTTTTCATCTTTATTTCACTTCTTTAAACAACTCTTTAGGAACCTTACACTTCCTATTCGTCATTTGCAATCATAGTTCCTCTTTTAGCTCCTTACTTTTTTCTGCTACAACAGATAATATATGCATTCCCACAAAGTTGCATCTAGTTTTCCTTCCTGAACACCTTCCCTTGTCATAAATCTCTGGCCTTTTTCCCAACTCTGACCCACCTCAGTACATGCATCATATCCTGCCTACTTAGTTTTCCATTTTTCATTGCTCCCTGGCACTTTTGCTCACAGCGTACAGATGTCCTCAGCCTATGCTCTTTTCTAAAGAACCCATATCTCAATGCAAACTGTCTCTCCAAATCTTTTCCCATTTGTTTCTCTCTCTTCATCTGTAAAAAAAAAAAAAGAGAACATGCAGTTTTCAGCTAATGCACAGACTTCCCCTCTTCTAACTCTGTCTTGGATCAGCTCCAACCCAACTTTTCATAAATCCCCTTCCTTGAAACTATTCATATATGGGACACTACATGTCTCTTCCAGGCCAGAGAGCTGGGTTTCCAAAGTCTTTATTTTCTCTGAGTTTTTCTTTTTTTTTCTTTTTTTTTCTTTTTTTTTTTTTTTTTTAATCAGAGAAGTTTCAGTTATCCTCCTGCTTTTTGGAAGCTTCAAGACTTTTGTCATAGGATGACTTGTGTCATAAGGGGACTTTCATCTGTAACTTTTAGGTGGGAGCTACCTGGCTAAACAGGGATCCATGAGACAGTCACCAAAGGCATCCTTTATAGTCACTAGAGACAAATCACCATTCTGCAACCAAACTCACCTCATTCTGAAAATAAATGCCTGAAAGAAGTCAAATAAATAATATCCTACAAGTACCCTTTCTCTCTGTTGACTGATTATTCCTCTGATAAACACTACGACTGGCTGACGAGAATATAAATTACTGATAGCCAACTTGGCAGCATAGTATCCAATATGCCATTTACACACAGAGAAGTGCAACGCCTTTACCCAAGATATAAGAAAATGGACAGCCTAACTTACAGCTTAAATGTTCCAATTCAAAGGAACAGTGTATGAAAACAGGTATTTTAGTTTGGGAATATATAAGTATATATATATACTACCATATGTAGTCCACTGTACTTAAAAGCAGTGTTGAAAATAATTCAGTGGAAGAGGATTGGCTGTAAAGCCTATACTTTTTGAGAGGACCATCCCTATGTCAATTGCTATAGAGCTCCTGCAATGTTTTCTCAAATTTATTTCCTTTTAGCTCCCCTCTGACCAAGCCACTTCCTCCATGACCTCACGCTAAACTGTCTCGTACCTGTCACAGTGCTTTTTTAAACACCAATTATTTTTTCTTCAATTTTCAGTCTTAACAGAACAAGATTGCAAAGTTGATAGCTCTAGAAGAAAGACGACATCCCTGGAGGGAAAGCTTCAGCCTAAAACAGCGAAATCTGGAGAATAAAGTTTACCAAAGTTTATATAAAGGGAACGTTTTTATGGACACATTCAGACCTGCTAGGGAATTGGGTAAGAATCAACTGTTTCCTCAAAAGGAGGCCATTGTCTAGGTGGGTATTTGGTGAATTGTCACTGCCGCCTGGTTTCCTGAGAAGGCAACGTAGTGAATGTGAGCAAATTTAAAATACTTATGCTTTGGTGCAGAAAGATGGGGTTTTGGTTCACTTATAGGAAAAGTCATGAAAAGAAAAAGGTGAAGTATTAAAATCAAGGATCAAGGATAAGCTTACAATGCATTTTCTCCACCTGAATATTTTTCACTTTTCTGTAGAACCCATCAATAAAGCTTAAACATTCCTTTATACTTTTAGATACAGCTACACAAAATTCATACACTCCACCTTATATGACAAAAAATATTCAGTTAACACATAGTAAAATCACAGGTATGGGAGGTAAAGCATACATTTTACTCTGTCAGATGTCACCTCTGTCAGGAATGGGTTACAATGCATACTTTGATTTCTGCATTTATTTGCAGCAAGTCTGAGATAAGAAAAGATTGTTTGTGCTAGTTGTTGTGTATAACTCCTTTTCTGTCCACTCAAGGACTGTGCTGCCATCAATACTCCTATCAGGTTGAACTCGTGGCTTGAAGATAAAAGAACACTGAAATAAAACGCGTTTGATATCCCCCACAATTAAATAAATACTGATCTAACGGTTTCTGCTGTTATCGCTGTTTTTGTTGGCCAGTGACACTTACAGACACAAAGGAGTTGTATTTGCCAAAACTAAAGCTCTGAAATATTAAGAAAACAAATCTGCAGCACTTCAAGAAGTAAAATAGCTTTTGCCAAATTTTCCAATAGTGCCGTACTATTTGTCATTCCAAAGTAAAAATTTTTCGATCCTTGGTAACAGCTTTGCCTTCAATTCTTGTTTTCTTTTTAAGACCAACAGAAGCAGAGGATTTTGACAAAGATGCAGAAAATCAGTATTAGCTGTTATCTATTAATAACAAAGTGCAGTATTAGAAAACTCAAGAACTCTGAACACTAGGTGTCAGTGTAAGAAATGGAAAAATATCAAAAACCTGTTGTTTCCAATCAGGTGGATTAGCTAAGAAACCAGAACCAGCTGTGACCACATTTCCTTGTAACTGCATAACACTGTTAACAAGCCAATCTTCCTAAAAAAAAGTTATTCCGAAACTATCAGGTTTGCTTGAAATCAGATAAGGTGATTTAAAAACTACAATGAATTTGCTCTGTTAAACACTCTGAGATGACCTTTACATTCTATGAGTTACATTTAGAGACCATGCAGAATTTAACACTACTCTTCTTCTGCCACAGACATCCGCAAATCAGTTTGTGCCATTTGCAACTTTAAGTTTTCGGTTTTGTTTGAAAAAATCAATGAAGAACAAAAAAACAAACAATAGAGACAGTGCTGTCATAAAGGTGGTGGAAGTCATCAAAGTCACGTCACTTCAAAAATGCAGATTTTATATGGACGGCTGAATGTTAAATCACTGCATTAGGAGAGGAATCATAGAATATCCTGAGTTGGAAGGGACCCACGAGGACCACTGAGTCCAACTCTGGGTCCCGAAAGCACTACCCAAAAAAATCAGACCATGCGTCTGACAGCGTTGTCCAAATGCTTTTTGAACTCACATCATCACATCCTGGAAGTGCTGATGTATCTCCCCTGACAAAAAAAGGTAATTTCTCGTGATTATCTCAGGTACAGATACATACGTTTGCCTCTGTTTGTTCAGATGAATCCGCTCAGGATCACCAAGGAAAAGCAGAAGGAATGTTACCATCCTATCACTGACAGTTAACATATTTGGACAACTATTTGAAATAAAACAAGCAAAATGATAAATATAGTAGTAAAAATCCCTCGCTTATTTGACTCTGAAGCAGATTTCAAAGATGCACAGACGCTTTTCAAAATTAACCTGAGGTCCATCTTCCTAATCAAATACTCATGTATTAAGACTACTGATAAATTTCAGATTCTTTTCATTTAGAGTTTCACACTAACTGTTGCCAGAATTGGAAGACGAGACGAGGTGGGTCTTCGTATAGATTTTACAGGTTCATACAATATTCATTTTATATCACATATATAAAATATACCTATACCAAGTACAGGGGAGAAAGAAACCCTTTTCTGTTTTCTGTTTGACTTTTTTTTGACTTGAGTTTTCTGTTTGACTTCTGAAACTTGGGACATAATTAGGATTTTTCCATGGACAGAAAGATTGCTCCTTCATTCCAATCCAGAAACAGCTAAATGATTTGAGACATTTTTTTAGTCCGTGTCAAAAATACTCTTGGCAAAAGCATGTTAAATCAGAGCAAAACCATTGACAAAACATTGATTTAACAGAGTACATCATATTGTGTAATAACAATCTACTGCTTACTTACTCAGCCAAGATTTTGACAGGTATCAATCTATACTATACTCCTAACATATATAAAAATTAAATAGATCTATTTGTATTTTGGAAACTCAGTCTGGGATCAGCTTATCAGGTTATTCGTAAAAGCCCCAGAAGCCAAGGCAATTGAGTACATACACATTTAGGAATGCAATTGATTCCAAAGACCCATGAGTGAAATGTCTTACATATTTAATTCCTCTTGCTAAACAGCCTAAATAGGAATCCATTGTGTTAGGGATGTAAAAAGCAGACCTGCTTATAGAGACATATAGATGCCTATATATGAACAACACATAAATCTATGTGGTTGGTATCAAAAGCCCAAAGACTGATACAGAAAATCAGGAAACACCAGGATTGTGGCTGCCTGCACTACCTTCATTCTTTTTATTTTACAAGCACTATAAGACAATCTTTAACCATTGATCAAATTGCTTTTTCCATTCAATCTAGTCAACAGTTTGCTTTTTTTTCTCTTCATTATTGAACATGTGGCTACAATTATGTGAACATAATTATTCATTTCCTTCTGTTTTTTTTTTCCTTTTTTTTTTTTTCCTATAGGATTCTTAATATTAGTACCTTAGTCTTTCATAGACGTTAACATCTTCTCAGCCTCCAAGTGAAAAGTAGAGGCATTATCTGTACTTTGGGACCAAAAAAAAATAAAATATCAAAATGCTCAAAAGAAACCATATTTTCCCTTCCTGAAATCTGTTTCCTCATTTACAATGCCCATGCTATCTTCTGAAATAAATAAGGCATGAAGACTATACAACACAGACTCAGGACCAGAACAGGTGCATCATATGCACCAAATAAATAAGGTGGCTGCTTTGTAGAAAAAGTACTTTATAGCCATAACAAGAGTTATGACTATAAGAGTTAAGATGGTTCAGACTACCCTAAGAACACATTGTACCACAATATGAACATACAGCTAAAAACAAATATATAATGATTTATACCACTTCACAGCTTAGTTTTCCTGAAAGTGAATGCAGGCTAAACGTTTAAAAAATTCTGACAGCTTCACACAGCTGGAAGAACAACACTGGATAAATGATTTGAGTCTTAGGCTCCACTCTTTAGATCAGTGAGATCCATCCCAGATGCTGAGCCGCAGCTCCGCATCACCAGGTAAAAAGCCGTTCTGTCTATTATGTCAACTATGGGGAAGAAAGACTTATGGGAAAGAAAATACCTGATCAAGTGCTCTCATCCTAAGAAAAGGCATAGAGTGCAGAACCACAGACTGAGACTCCTTAGACTATTCCCAACTGTGTATTTGCTCCTGAAGTACAACAAAGATCTCTGCTCAAAAGCAAGCTTGCTATGCTTCTAGTACTAAACAGTTTCTGCTATATTAATTTATTTATTCTTTCTTTTTCAATAGCTTCCTGAACTTGTAGTGACTGTCCTAGAGGAGTAGCTCCAAATTTGCCCTCTACTGTTTGGCTTGGTGGAATGTGGAAATTCCTAAAAGTAGCACCTCAACTCTTATCTGGGGAAAGAAAATAAAATTATTAAATGAAGTAGATTCTATGCCTTAGAATAAATATATCTGAATAAGGTGAACAAGCAACAGTTAATGTTAAGTAGAAAACTCAGAACACTGCTTTTCGTGTACATTATTGATGAAGAAAGAACAAGTTTTCATAAGAAGTCAATAAAACGTTCATCATTAACAATTCATAATTTCTGTAAAATATGTCCTTTAGAACTATTTTCTGATAACTTGATATATTAAAAATGAAATACTGTCCATTTTCTCAAGTAAACTAAAATCAAGTCCTACCAATCAAGAAGTAGAAAAGGAAAAAAATATGTATTTTTAACAAGAAATTGAGAAAACAGTCTTGTGCCTGAATGTGGGCCCTTCTAAACCAGTGCCTTCCTCACCCCCAAATGACACATTCCCACAGACCTTGTTTGGTACAACAGTAAGAGTATTTGATCTCTAGAATGGCAGCGAATAGGTTGAGTCTATTCAGTTTTTTTGAAATCTTATGAAAAAAATGTATACTCAGAACTACAAAACCTATTCTACTAGTCTGTAAATTGAACTTTTTTTTTTTTTAAAGGAGCCATTGTTTTTAGCCATGCAAAAATCTTTCAAAAAAATTAAACAATATAAAACTTCCAAAATCAAGTTTGGGAATTGCGGCCACAGCAATTAACGTGAAAGACGCAATTTACAACAGAAAAGAAAAAATATATATTCCTACCAATGCACTACCATAATGTAAATGATAACCACATTTAAAGGATGTAAATGCACACATAACAATTAAAAACTACTTACTAGAGATAAAGTCCCTTCTCTTTTCCATCACACGTGAGAAGTACTAACAAATGCACATTGCTAGCACTCAGGGAATTTTTTGTATTACAGACTTATTTTCCAGTTTGATTTCTTCCAGGGCAGGTGTGCCACGTGTTTGCTGCAAATGCACGTATGTTGTTTAATTTACTCTACAGTAGGAGAAGAATGAATGGTGGAAGGATTTTTCCCAGATGGCTTATGTGAACTCCTTTATCCCATTCATGTAAACACACAGCGTGTTCCGGTTTGCTGAGTTGTATATACACCCTATGACTTAGTACAAAGTCTGAATGTTTAGTTAGCCAGAAGATTGTTTCCATCCTGTGATTCATTAGGTCCCTACGGTACCCTCAACTTCCTTTATTTTGTACAATCACAAATTATATTAGTTTGTCTTATTTTGATAACCCCTCTAATTAATGTCCTGCACAGGAAACTTTATTACTGTTTTAAAACAGACTCATAAAACAAGGACTTTTCCCGTTACTGGGGTGGCATAAGTGACAGTTGCATATAACTTTGTGATCAAGAGTGAACAGTGCTTCACACTGCTTGTTTATATCAGTGGGCAATTGCTGTTAATGAATGTGCTGTTTTCAATTCTTTCTTTTTAAAATGGAATGTCAGAAATTCTACAATTACACATATAAGGTTACAAGTGTAACAGCTCAAAAACACAGTAAACAAACCTGAAACTATATGATCTGAGAACAGCACAGAGGCTGAGTGATTAAAATCCAGTTTGCAAATGAATAATGAGTGCAATTCAGGTTTTAAAAAAAAAGTTGTAGGAGTATGACATAAAGAACAAAAAAATACCTTTCCTTGTTTCTGTTTAAATCCTCATTGTTTCCTACTTCTCTCTCACACTGCTAGTGCCTTTTTCTCTGGACAGGCAAGTGAAGGTGTTTTCCCTCTTCCTCTTTTCTAAAAAAAAATGCTTAAGGGAGGCAGCACTCAAGTTGGGAAGGAAAGACAGCACATCATATTTGTGCAGAAAAGGTTTGGCCCTTTGAGATCACAAAATTCACACCAATCATGTTACAGCACTTCACGTTTCATATCACTAAACCCGTCCTTACACTTGCTCTGCATTTTCACCTTCCTTTTTTCCAGTTGTGGTAAATGACTACTTAGTCTTTAAGACCCTACTATAAAAAACAACTTACTCTGCATTTATTATGGACTTACTAAGGACTTGATGTACTGCTGAATCTCTGCAACTCACTGTAGGCGTTCCATCCATGAATTACTGCCAGGGGCTTAAAAAATCTAAGTCTCCCAGCATCAATTATCCACCTGTTAACTTGTATTCTGTGCTTCGGTACAGACCAAAGGACTGATTCTCAATCAAGTACACTGCCTGTGTAAAAGGCAATTAATTTTCAACAGTAATAAACCTGAAAAAATGCTATGTCTATATGCAGTGCTCATATATGAATATTTAAAACATGAAAGCTAAAACAAATTCAAAAGGAAGCAGGAGTGGAATATTAGTAATTATTAGATAGCAGTACAAGTTATATGAAATCAAAGTCTTCCACAGGGAGACAAGGACAAAAGACAGGAGAAAAAAGAACAACAAAAAACAGATATCATGTACAACATGATTTGGGGCAACCGAAGTCCCTTTAAGTTGACACTATTGCATTCTAAAAAAGCCAGCTGAGTAGGTTTGACTTAAATCATTTGACATCAGTTGAAGAGATCAGAGTCCTTCTCTTAGCAGACACACTTCAGCTGACAGGGAGTAAACCACAGCTCCATTAACATGAATTCTGTCATTCATGACAGTCTCAGTGATGACTTATCACAGTTTTCAAAGAATTCCAGTGGAGAAAACATTTAAAGGATGTAGTCCAAGGCTGCTGCAATGTGCTGTGACAGTCTTTCATGGATAGATAAGGTTACTTAGCAGTACTTGGGACTTCTGAGTTCTGCAGTTGATAAGCACATTTATATTTTTGGTGTGTATATGTGTAATTTTTCATGTCCCTTTAGTGAACTCTTTGTTACTGCTAAAATGTCTTCCACTGGGGGAAAACAAATCTACTCTCTTCTCAGAAGCCATCCAATACATCAGAAACAAAACATAGTGGACTGAAATTCAGATCTAGTGCTAAACTGAATTCTTGAAGGCAGGTTTCTGTAGTACTACTACCATAGTCAGCATGTCTAAAGAATTAACTGCTGGTAGTTGACTGATAATAAACAGCCAGCTAGTATGCTCCCATCACAAGGCAGATAACTCCTTAACAGCCTTTGATTTATGTAGCACATCATCATCTTATCGTCCATCAGCCTTCAAACAGGACATCTGAAGCACCACCATGGAGCTATGACCCTAGCACGAGGGGATGAGATAACTTTAGTTTTTAATAGCAGTATAATATTACTACATTTTCCATTGATTCAGCCCAGCTTTCATACAATACATAGTTAAAGAGGAATTCTTAAGAATTTCGTTTTTTTTTTTAAACCAACTTTACCAAAATGAAAAAGGACAATACAATGTGCAACTAAAAGAGCTTGTTCCACTTTGAATGGTAAATTGTTTAAGGACTTGTCCCCTGCTGATTAATATATTTTTCAATTCCCTGTTGAACCCTTTTTTGTAGGCACAATTTGCTTTGCAACAAAGACATGTACTACTTGCACCTATCCATAAAGGACATTATAACTTTGATTGGAAACTCTAGTCTTAGCACATATAAATACAGTTTAAGGGTTAATCTTAAGGCATCTATAAATACATACATATCAGTTATTGAACAATTACTTGAGTTTGAACTAAAACTTAAATTCATTGTGTGAAATTATGCCTGAACAAAATATGTACAGACCTTTTTCATTCTACTGGGTTTTTGTTTTTATATTGCTTGATATGATCAAAGTTTTGCTATTTGCATAACTAAAATATATGCAAAGAAATTCAAACTCATTTTAGTATTCTGACGCAAATTAGATGCAATTAATCTCTCAACATTTATGCCTATCTCCAAGATATTCAAACCCCAGACAACCGCTAAAGGATCCCTTTATTAGACAGCTGAGGAAATAAATTCCTCAAGAGGTGATTCATCTCATCTAATGCAGAAACTAATTTTAGGATGATGTGAATCACCCTCTGGAGATATTCGTTTCCTTCTATGCAGTGCTATATAATTCTAGCAGAATTTAACTTACGTAAAGCCATGTACAACCTATTACATATTGTTCAAAACAGAAAAAGATTGATCATAAAAAGTGATGCAGATTAAGAGAAGTCTGCTTTTCAGGAATTTGACTTGTTAGTGCAGTCATCTGCTATAGCAGCCGAACTTCATAAAGTATATAATGGGTTGAAATAGTGACCATATAAATCTGTCCAAATCGGCCCCTGATTTAATAGAGATCAGATCGAATTTGAAAATAGGAAGCTAGAACTATAAACCTCAGAGATATCAAAAGTCAACCAATCAAAGGTAATCAAGCTGGCAACTTATTTTTGAATTCAGAAGCTCAAATCTGGACTTAATCAACAAGTATGCTCTCTTCTTACAAATGTTTACTATGAAAGATGTGTGCAACGTGCCAGCTTTACTTCAGGCATAAAAGTAATTTCTACAGTTTAGCCTTATACATGTATTATGAATGACAAAATGGACATGAATTTTGAGAAGAAGTCATTAAATTACATAACGAGAACTATGTAGTCCATTAACATGAATAATATGGCAAAAACTAGGCAGTAAGCAATAAATTTCCATCCGCAGCCAGATTCAATTACAAAACTAGCTTTTTTTCTAGTGATGTATATACCCACACCAACACGGACCTCTAAAGTGAAAATTCAGTATAAATACACCAGAACAGCTCAACAAGGATGTGCAGTTATAAAGGATGCCAAATGTGCAAAAATCCCTATCAGAAGTCCAGAGTATGTAAAAAGCCCGTGATTTAAGAGTTCCGGCATGCGAAT
Source organism: Anser anser (assembly GCF_964211835.1). Taxonomy (NCBI): domain Eukaryota; kingdom Metazoa; phylum Chordata; class Aves; order Anseriformes; family Anatidae; genus Anser; species Anser anser. The sequence goes on from NC_139722.1 coordinate 5,713,322, forward strand.
GTCAGAGGTCAAAACAATGAGCTATTAAAGATACTTTCACTTCCTCAGAAACAAAGTGCTGTCTTGGGCTCGGAGGTGAAAGGTTAGAAAAGCTGTTTATCTGCCGCTCTGTTCCCATTCTTCCTTCTGTCAGGAAATCCTACATGCTCCTACGCCACGCTCAGGGTTAACCCTGGGTCATGGGCATTCCCGCAGTAACTGCCCGGTGTTGATTTAAGTGCGAAGACCACATGGCTGCAGGTTGCATTTCCTCAAAATGCACATCTCGCTGTAAAGTTCTGCTGAGCCCTGGTGGAAGGTAAAAGCACAGATGCTTCACCACATTATTGCTAAAGGAAGAGCGAAGCCACAGCCATCGGTTTTCGTAATTTATTATTTGGTCATTATAGCTAGGATAAAAAAATCCAGATATCTGCCCTGGAGCAGCATGCTTAACCAGTGGGAAACCTGCGGAGAGGGGGAGAGGTTGTTCCTTCCCCTTTTCAGGGCAGGACCAGGCAGAGGGAGAGGAGCATAACAAGCAAAGGATCCACAGCACAAAGATGCTGGGTGATGCAGGGAAAGGGATACGCACTGCTGGGCTGCGGAGCTATGAACACAAAGCAGCTACAGAGAGCTGGAAGGGCCCCCGAAGTGTCTGCTGCAACGCAGGAAGCCACCAAACGGCTGCTGGATTAAGTGCAAAGCTGAAGGAAAGCACCTGCCTGCAGGCAAAGAGTGGGCAGGGAGAGGTTTATTTATAATCGCCTCTGTCTGTGGTCTGCCCCACTCTGAATTTTCTCAGTTTACAAAAGTTTATACGTCTCGTTAATGTTGTTAACAAACCTACCTTGAAATTTAAAAAACCTGTCTGATTGTTGAAGGAGCTCGTTATAAAGAAAACGTCTAGGAACTCATGGCTCAACACTCCAGCTGATCCAAAGAATCATCAAATATAAATACTAGTTACAATACCTATTAGCATTATTTGCATACACTAGTTCCATACAACATGAATACCAACTCATACATACTGGTAATTTCATTTGAAGAAACACTATAAGAAGAAACCCAACATCGTTACACTTCCCAAGCTGCAGGTGACACAAAGGAGCACACCTTTATGCACACTATGTCAGACAGCAGAGTCGTGCCACAGTGTAAAACGCTAACGTTCATTTCTCAGAAAATGTTTTTGATCCTAAATTAAAAACCATGATTTTGGGTTTACTATTACTGACAAGTTCAAAACTACCTCATTTTTTTTCCACTTTTTTTTTTCAGTAATTTTAGATTATTTATACAACACTTCCATTGGCTTTCAATAAAGAAAAATATTTACTACTTACAAATTATTTTTGACAGAAATCAAAACATTCAATAGCAAAAATATTTAAACATAAATATTAAGCAAATAATAATGCATTAACACAAATACTAAAACATAAAAATTACCAAAGAAATCTTGAGATGATTATGTAGGCTTTTCTTTTTAAGAACTTGAAGTATTTTTTACAGAATAAAAATACATCAGCTTTATTCCCAGTGTTAGGTGGGTTTGCAGATATCAGAGAAATACAGTGTATAACCATAATCAAAGCGTGCCCTCTCTATCTGAAAGCCTAGGAGTAGCTTCTTCAGATTATCGTAGGCAGAACATCACCCCCAGTTTCTGTATTTTATTTGTTTCTAAAACCAGAACAATCTGTTATTAGTCATTTGATCATTAAAATTTTATGTTTTTCCAAGGAGTTTTAGAGCAGAGACTATTGTAGCAGTTATGTTCTTACCAGATTTATCAGCTGAGTGTGGACGATATCTTCCACCAATATTGCAGACTCATGGAGCGGCCTGCGAGCATCTCCTAAGGAAAACCTGAAAGAAATAAAAGTATTGCGAGGTTATGAAAATGAGTTAAATAGAAACAAAGTAGGTGGTCTCAAAATAAAAAACATCTGAATAAGAACAACAAGCTTAATACACCTGTATACCATATGGAAATGGATCATTGCCTGTGCTGCAAGGAATATAAATCAAAGTGAGTAATCTGATTGTAGCAACAAAAGAGCTGCAAGAATGTATTTGAAAGTACATAATGAAAAAAGCTGAAAACTGCAGGAGAAAGGAGGAAAATCCAGTTCATTAAGGAAAACATAAAAAAAACGGGAGTAGGCAAAGCTGTAGCGTGGGTTCTACTAGCAGCCTATATTTGCATCCCCCTTCACCTACAAAATTACCAAATAACAATGTTAAAAGGTAAAACATTATCAGGTATTTTATCGCAAATCTAAATGTTAGTGACAAGATAAGGAAAGAACTACTAGAATCGAGGGTAAACATTTTTTACGTAATAATATATGAGAGGCTCTTACAGTCTGCCTTGCAAGATTAAATGACACGAGGTCATGAAGAGATGATAGTGTTCATACGGTATCACAAACAAAAGGCAAAGCAATTGGAATAGGGATCATAAAATGAGGAATTGTGATGACAAGCTTTTTGTAAGACTATCTTCACCAAGAAATAACAGAACTTGCTCTCTACACCTGCCTTCACTGCTAGTCACTCAGCTAGAGCTGGGGTAGCTCTTTTGCTCTAAGATGGGTAGTGGCCATTGCCATTACCAGCTTTTTGGTAAAGAGTGTAGGTACTGCATAAAGCCTTCTGTCTCACTCCAGAGCCTGTGCTTTTCCCATACAGTGCCCCCAAAGTCCTACAAAACCATTCATCTTCAGTGTGGGTGGTGTGCTTCAGGTCCAGATCCAGGGCACTTAAATTGAAATGTCCAGGACATCCGGGCTTGCAGATTTATTACTTGTAGCTGCACCCCTTCAGAGAGGCAGTTGATGGTCTGATTGAACGATGGAGGTCTTTTAGTGTCCAAAATGACTTGTAGATGGCTACATTTGGACAACCAAAGTTCCCTCCTAACCATTCAAGGTCAGTGAGTCTGGAGAGCTGTCCACTCCTCCCTAAGCAGACACCATCATCTGGGTAGTTGAACTGCAAACTAGAAGAAGGAAAAGGGCTCTTATTCTATGCAGTTTTCCCTTCATCACATAAGGCACAAAAAGACGTTATTTGTTTTAGCTGGCTACTATTTATTCTTTGATTCCAAACCCCTATGTTTTCAGTTCGGTGTCATGTAGTGGATATGGGATATTTAAGCTTTCTAGCTATGGTTCTTTGTACCTTGACACTTTTAACAATTTTTTTTAAGCTACACAAAACCTTGAAAAAGGTTGTTAATGTATCAACCATGCTACTTACTAAAGAAGGATGCTCTAAGTGAGTAAGTCTAGTTTTGCCTTCTCAGCCATTTTTGTATATGATAGAGGATTCAAGAACACCAAAATCCTTCACTTTCTCTTATTTCAGTTCTTTTACTAACATAAAAAAGAACACATTTTTCCCTGTTGTGATGAACAGAATTAAAAACTAATTCACGCATTCTCATAGTAAACATTAAATGTTGTCCTTCTGCTTCTGAACGAAGGACCAGAGCAACTTGCCAGTGATGGGAGGCGGAACAGTGATGGTCTGCAGCTGCTTGGACACCTGCACATCACAGCTTTCCTAAAAGCTGAATCTCTTGATCAGAACAAACCAGCTCAGATCTGGTGTCTAAGTGGACTCCAGCAGGCACAATACTTTTGAAATACAATTATTCCAACAATGGAAGTCTCCAGAAATCAAAGGCACTCATGAGACCCAAGTCATTAATCATTCTCAGCGCTGACTGGTTGCTCTATATCCAGTCTCTCTGTATCTGACTTTTGGCTAAATTATTTTTAAAAGTTAAAGCTGTTAATTCCAAAGTGGTTGCAATGGGGCCCAACTAGGGCTCACTGAAAATACCTTATCATTCCATGAATATCTAAATAAAAAAGCTATTCCAGTCTTACATCAGTATAGCAGTGAAAGACCACTTGCTGATTTCAAATACTGCCCCAGGGCATTTCTAAAAAAAAAAAAACCTGCTCTCTTTCCACCCAAAAATGAGCTTTTAAAATTAGAAAACTTATGTAGGAAAATATATTCACTGTAACTGAAATGCTACAGGCCAAAAGTAACATTGCAGTTTCTTATTAAAATAGTTTAATTTTATTTATAAGATTAAAATATTCCTGTGTGATTGGTTATATCAATTATTTTCTTACAGATACATTCTTTCTCCTACAGTGAAATAAAAAAAATTCTTTATCTACAAACAACTTATTTTTTACTACAGAATCACAGTAGTTAAAGAGGTACACAGCAGCATTTTTTTCGCTTTATCTAATAATGAAATGATATCCAGTATTCCTCACACACCTTTTGAAATTTTAATGATATTCAATTTCACCTTGACATCTCTAAGAGCATAACATGAGCACTCAGGCAACATCTAAGCATACCCTACTGTTCTACACTAGTCGTAGGTGGAGAAAATTACACTCTATCTTTGTTCACTATCATTTGTCTCTTGTTTAGACTATCAGCAATTTAAAGAGATGCTCATGTTTTATAATGTGTTGTACAACATCTCTAAAATCAGGACAACTCAAAAATTTTCTTCTCTGTTATGCAGGAGTGCACACGCACATGAATTATAATGTCTGACACTTCCTAGGACTACAAGCACAGAACAGCAGACCAGATCCTATTAAATATTTTATAAACTGCAAATACCTGTATATTATATAGGAAATACATATAAAAGTAGAAATATTTATTACCATATTACACTGGAATGTAAAATAATATGAAAAAACTCACAGATTTAAAACAATTGCTCATAAATGATAAAGCCTAAGTATTTCATTTTTAAGAGTGGTGCATATGTAAATTGCCAGAAAAAAAATGTTTTTTTCTAGTCACACCATGCATACAAGAACAAACTGAAATCAGCCACCACAACCATAATATGTTGTTCATTCTCACTTATTCTTTAATATTTTTAAATTGTTTCCTTTTCTTTCTAAAACTTAAAACGCAAACCAAAAAATATATATCTAAGAGAGTGGTAAATGCCTGGTTGCCAGCATTATGATCTTGAACATCAATTAATTTTGTTCATAGATTTATTAGCAATAATTTCACATATGCAAAGGAAAGGTTTTCTGGTCTTCTTTTTCTGAAAACAACAAAGTACAAAGAAAAAAATATTTTTGAGGATTTTATTTTGAGGATGTAATTTATTCTACGCTGAGATACATTCCCTGTCTGCATTTCTCTCTCAGAGGTAACTGTCAGCTCCAAACATGGCATGAAAAGTAGAAGAGATTCAATCAAGATACAAAATATTGATCTAAGAGGAGACCGACACCAAATCTCTTTGCTCCATTCTGATGCAAAGGAGACGTTAGAGTTGATGCTGAAATTCTACACTGGAACACAAAGAAAAGAGATATAACAAAATGCACTACTTGTTTACATCGAAAATCAAGTTGAAAATCAAGTTCCAGGTGCACCTACTTTCTCTCCATCTCTGTTCCACTCTTTTTCTTTCTGACTTCAGAACCTATTTGTATCTCAGTTTGCCTTCACTGTTTTACCATGTAACTTCTGCCAATTCCTTTCCCACATGCAGAAATCTGGATGCTGAAATCTAGACATGTTCTCAGCAAAAAGCAAAAACCACTACACCTCCTCACAGCTGCTTACTGATTTTTTTGTTCTTTTCTTTTTTTTAAAGGATACTGGATTTTCTAGATGCTAAAAAATTTGCAAAGATGCTAATTAAATTTGCAAAGCATTTGATATGTTTCTTGCCATCAGCTCTAGATTCTAACATGTTTATAGGGTAATCTTAAAATACAAAACACAAAGGATTTTTTAACCCCTTCTGCTACTGGAAATAATGCAATATGGAGGTAATTGCAAATGCACAAACAGTAAAGTAGTAAACTCTTCCGTTTTTGTCCCTACATTTCTCATTGTATTTCTCCATAGCAGAATAAACATTGAGTGAAGAATCAGGAGCTCAGATTTTTGCCAAGTTACAGAACACGAGGTACATTAAGAACCAAAGGAAAATCCTTAAAAAAAGGTAAAAAAGGAAACCAAAATTTTGTGCCCTTGCTTCTGGGGACTGAAACTAAAGTTGATATTTTAATACAACTTATGAATTTCATTTCACATTTGCTTTGTTTTTTAATGGTTTGTTTGTTAGAGAGTCCTTAAAAGAACTTTCCCTTTGCTTGAAATATAAGTCTTCCTATGAATCATACACAAATTCTGTTGAAAATAGAAAAGAGCTGTTTCTCCACAGGTAAATACTGAAGAGGAAATATAGTAAAATACATTAGCGGTACATCAAAACGGTAAATCGATATGGAAGACTGTCCTGACAATAGAAGCATCTACCCATTATGCATGTCATACATTAAATTGAAGCTTTCTTAGATGATCCAATTTCAAAGGTTTGTCTGTTCTAAGGAAACATTTTTACAAGGGAGTGATCAGCTTACCCATGTTTTCACAAAAGTATTAAAATAGTAGCATGGAGAAAGAAAAGACTGCTGCAGCTCTTTTGTTGTTTACTTTTAGCTTTTATTTCTAATTTATTTAAGTTCCTGTAATGATGTTTCCAGGCCCATCAAAAGGGCTAAATGTTTAACCCACTAAATGGAATATCATGGCATACTATGTGTAAACACACGCACATGTATATATATATATATATATTTATATACTTGGCACATGGTAAGACACAACATCTACTCATGGTACAGAGACCTCCATCGCAAGAACCTCAAAATCTTGGGCTGCTACAGAAGTAGATAAAGCATTTTCTTTGCTACATTTCTTAGGGTTTTAAAAGTTTGCAAAAGTATCGGGCCAGGCACAGCACAGACTTGCTTCAAAAACCCTGATGCAGAGCTCTCCAGGTGGCCAGACCACCAGGAGAGTAGACTGTGGAGACAGAAAGCTGCTGCAATCTCCCATCCTCCACAGACTTGAAAAGCTATACTGGCCAGAAAGGAAGTATAACCAGGGTGGCTGGGAGTGCACTAAGCTAGAATAAATAGTTTCCTTTACTGGGACTTCTATTGAATTCATACCATAACAAAGCTGCCCCAACTCATGTGGAATTTACCACCTTGAATAAATTTGATGAATCTAACCTAGGAAAAGGATAAAAGCACTGAGGTAGACTGCTGGGAAATATGCTTTTTTTTTTTCTTCTCTAGAAGTCCCTAACAAATTTTCCTTTTCTGTTTCTACTTGACAGGAATTGCAGCAGCAGGGATGGCCCCTCCAGACTTCATTTTTTTTTATGCACCTGAAAATCTCACATAGGGCATACCCTTCTGCAGCACAGAGGTATTTATTTGTTGCTGCCTGCCAGCCTGATTCATCAACATTGTTTCCCAAAAATACCCCACTTCTGTTGTTTCCCATTGATACACTTATATTCCATAACATTTATTTTCTATCTGCTGAAAGAGAGGTTTGTGTCTATCCATCTACCTAGCACAAAAACTTTTTTCCTACTACAGTGAGAAGGGAAGGAAAGAAGAAGCAATAGAAAAAATATTCCTGAGAAAACCAAAGAGGTACAAATTGGTACGTAGACCTCCCCAGCATGTGGAATCTGTGATGAGCAGACCCTGAAAGACCAGTTAATGAAATATAAGACACGATATAGTTAGGAAAAGCAAGGAATTTCACGACTACAAAACTAACATAACTGATTTCTCACGTGCAGAAATAATAGAAGAAATAATCTTTCCCAATTTCCTAGTTCGAGTTAGAGAGGAGAACTTCAGAGATTCACCCACTGTGCCCATCATAGACCTGAGAATCATTCTCATTCCCTGGAAAGACCAAATAAACATTTTTTACCCAGTTCCACTCCCAAATTCATCAAATATATGAGTGGGAAATGGTGAAAATTAATCAGAAGGTGATAGAATTACACTTTGAGTAAACCTTTAAGCTGTGATTTATTTTTGTGTGTGTCTTCAATTCTTTCTGTTGCCCTTTCTCATCTTCTTAGAGTAAGAAGCTAAGGAGTTTGTTGTTGTTGTTGTTGTTGTTGTTGTTTTGTTTTGTTTTTAATACAGCTCATAGAATCATAGAATTAAATTGCTAGCCATTTGAGGGAAATGATTGTCCTGCTCTGCGCTTGTGAGGCCTCACCTCAAGTACTGTGTGCAGTTTTGGGCACTACAGTATAAAAAGGACATAAAACTGTTAAAGAGCATCCAAAGGAGGGCCACAAAGATGGTGAAGGGTCTAGAGGGCAAGATGTATGAGAAGCAGCTGAAGTGACTTGGATTGTTCAGCCTACAGCAGAGCAGGCTGAGGGGCGGCCTCATGGCGGCCTGCAGCTCCCTCACGAGGGGAGCGGAGGGGCAGGCGCTGAGCTCTGCTCTCTGGGGACAGCGACAGGACCCGAGGGAACGGCATGGAGCTGGGACAGGGGAGGGTCAGGCTGGGTGTGAGGGAAAGGTTCTGCACCCAGAGGTGGTCGGGCACTGGGACAGGCTCCCCAGGGCAGTGGTCACAGCATCGAGCTGCTGGAGTTCAAGAAGCATTTGAACAACACTCTCAGACATAGGGTCTGGTTTTGGGTGGTGCTGTGTGGAGGCAAGAGTTGGACTTGATGAGCCTTGTGGGTCCCTTCCAACTTGGGACATTCTATGATTCTATGGATGCCTATTGCTGAAGTAGGATGTGAGGTTACGTGCTGAAAGGCTCGTCCCCACAAACACTGAAGTGCTAAGGAACAGTGGAAGACCCTCAATAACCTGATCAGAGAAGCAAGCCCTTGCCTCGGTGCCTCGCAGGGATGGCCCAGAAGACCCTCGGCCCCATGGTCCAGGGGTGACACAGAGCAGAGGCAGCTCTCCAGAGCATCTTGCAGACTGAGGGGGGTTACTACCTACAGGGACTGGAGGTTCATCAGGGAAAAAGCACCTCAGAATTACTCAAGACTGGTTATGGGATGTTTAGGGGAAGGACTATAGGCAGGAAAAGGGAGGGATCAAGGTAATTTGCGGAGGAACAAGTGTGGAAAAACAGAAGAATATAGGCAGAAGGGGATAAAAGGTGCTGTTTTAAATGAGCTGCCAGTCAGTGTGCTGGCCATGCCCAGTCTGTCCACATATCATAAATCTGGGCTGGATACCAGAGAGACCAGAGGGTCTGTTGGGGGGACCAAGGAGTCCAGGCCAGCTTCTGGGCAGACTGGGGAGCCTGGGGGTTGACTGAGAGACCCGTTTGTGTGTGTGTTTCTGTGACTGAAGACAGAACCTCCAGTATTGAATGACTGCATTTGAGGCTACTGGATTTGGCAATTCCTAATTTAGGGCACATGTGCTGAAGAGCCAGATTCAGAATAGGTGTGTCTGTGAAGTATTTGCCCATAGAGAAACACACACGAAAATATACTACAGAGAGAGCATCATCAATTAAAATTCAATAAATATCAAAGGAGCTTGGAAGGTGTTCACCTCAGGCTGATGCAGAACGGGAACCTACAGATAGAACTCACACCTAGACAACTACTCTGCAGGCTGCTGAACTGGGGTGTGTCAGTCAGCAAGCCGATTCCCACCCTGCATTTTTTAACTAATCAACCAAGCAGAACATGATCCAGATATAAGTGCTCACTACATATAGAGCTAACTAATTCGCTGTTACAAATCTAAAAACAGAAAAGGATTCCATAAAATCACAGAAGAAGAACATATTTGGACTGGATAATATCTGGACTCAACATCTCCTTAGTGTTGTAAGAATACACAGTAAATCTCTGTCAGCTGCTTGGCAGGAATGCATCTGGAATACATAGCATATTGATTTTCAGAGATGCTTTCATACTATAAAGCAAGTGTCCTCCTAAATATATCAATTATTACAGACCTGATGGTCAGGTGGTGGCAATGAGAATCAGTTATGCAGTACTGAGCATAAAAGCATCCAGAAAACTTGCAGCAATTAAAATACCAGAAGGAGACAGATTACAAGTCACTATAAATAAGTAATAACAAACTTTGGAAAATCAGTAATACAATATGTTGAAGTAATTCTGCTTGGTGCCGTGAGAGGCTGACTCTAAAAGACAAAGATAAAAATATTGAGGTCTGGTCCCTACAATGACAGAAAATTGGGGAACTACAGGTTCCTTTTTTGGAGCATAGGAATAAGCCTGTCATTGCAAGAGATATCACAGAAGAACAGCAAGAATTGTGAGCACTTCTTTCTCCCTTTTGTTTGCCACGTCTGCTGTTGAACAAATTAGGAAGAATCAGAGTGTGAAAGGAAAGAGATGTCTAGCACAAAAGTGGAAAATTGATTAGACATGCACAGGAGGACACATTTTACAGAGTGGAAGAGGGAAGAAGGAACAAAATCAGGGAGGAAGAAAGTGCCAAAGAAAAAAGATGATTGCAGTAGGGGAAAGAGGTGTAAACAGTAAGGTAAGAAGAGAATAATAGACATTCAACTGTAGTCTCGAAAGCATTTATGTTAAGATACATTACATAATGGAGATGATATGACAGATCATTGTTTTATAGGCATCATTCCTTCATAATACCATCAGTGAACTTAGTATAAGGATATTCATCTAAAAAATAAATAAGCTTGCTTGCATATTGTTTTAGCTTAAGAAAAAAGAACCAATTAAAGCCTTGAATTCTGTTAATTAACCAGCACGGTCTACCAGTGGTACCTGAAAATGCATTAGAATAACTACTCAAGCAATTCCATGTCTATTTATATGTTTATCTGCTCATCAGGTAACTTCCATCAAAGCCCATTTAAAAATGAAAGGGAATCTTAACTCCAATCAGAGTTCATAGTTAATACATTTATATGCTTGAATTAATGAAATCAGCTTTACATAGGTTTCACATGTCACACAGAATGTACTTCTTTACCAGGATTTAGTGAAAGTGTTTGAGATAAGAAGTCAAACTGCAAGTTTTCACTGTGTTAACTTTATCTATAAAGTTTAGAAAAATCACATATACATTACTATAAAAACAAGCATTCAAAAGCTACAATAATTCCAATACATAGATCACAAAAATAAAGGTTATTTTCCTTTTTTTTTTTTATTTTTTTATTTTTTTCTGTCAAGACCTTCATTGGTAAACTTGGAAGAAAATGTTAGCATTTTGCAAGAAGCAATTCTTGGGGAGTAAAAAAGCATATTTTGCTGTCTGATGCATCAGTAATCACCCAACAGTCATTTTAAAAAGCTTATGTTACAACTTCTAAATAATCTGCCTGCACTTTACACAGTCATGGCTCCAGAGCTCCTTAATGCCAATTGCTGTGCACGCTGCAACCCCACTGAGATAAACAGCAGATAAACCACACTGGGCAAGATTCGAGGCAAACCTACACTGCATGTACTGAGATATGGCCGGGAGAATTACAACAACCAGCCAGTTGGTCTACCAGGAGAAGAGGATCAAGTGGGAGAGAGGTTCATTTTTCCATGACTTTTGACTTGTACAGAGAGTTTACCACCGTAGGACGTGAGCTAAGATTTTCAGATGCTGAATCTGCTCTCAGTACTTAGGGAAGTTGTCCCAGATGTGAAGAGGAAACCAGAAACGCTGATTTGTGCTATACCACGGACTTCATTTTGTGCAGTCCGTATGCTTTATAATCAAGCAAAGTCTACACTGAAACTGGAAAACACAACTTCTCCCTAATGCAGGGCTGGTGTAAACTTTCGAAGAGGTTGCATTATACCCATTATGGAAAGGTACTAACTAATTAAAGTCCCAAATTGCATAAAGATAAAGCATGCAGATTTTTTTACGTATTCAGAGAAAGGACAGCTGAAAAAAGCAGACTATTACGAGAGACCATTATAGTCCAGGATAGCCCTCTTCCTTGTCCTAACTGATGATCTACAAGCGCAAACATTAAGGTCCCCCAGCCTAGGCTGCACTGAGCTACTCCATGTAACTCTACTCTTTTTAGGATGCAACCAGACCATCATAAAAACCAAGAAGAGATGAGTTCACTAGCCTTGTTCTCTAATGTGAAGACCCAAGTGCCACCTTTAAACCATGCTGCCTCTCAAAATTAACCTACCTAAATAGTAGAACTAAATAGAAGAACTATACCTACTGTATAGTTCTTCTTATGTCCACAATTACTGCATGATGCAACAGGGCCTAAAGTCCACAGTTTCATGCAGTCCTCGACAGAGTACATTTAAACAATAAGATCTATGTATATATAAATATATATAAAAACATATAACTGCATATATTCATATATATTAAAAAAAAAAAACATGAACTTTAAGACTTGGGAAGACTCTCCGTTGTCTAAATCTGGGTACTTCCTCAATGACAAACTGCATGGATTTGCCTTATAAACTACTGCAGATTTTTACATTGTTAAGGTCGATAAGATATCTCAGAACAAAACAGTTAAAAGCCTAAATTTCCTATACAGTTGATGGAAAAGATGTGCATATGAACAGAAGTGCCTGTACTTCAGGCACTAAATTCAATGCCTGAAGTTAGTTCCAGAAAAAGTCCTCCATTTTTTAACACCTTTCTCTGCCCAACTATGGTCCCATACCAAATTTTACTAAAAGGAACTTAGCCTAGTTGCTTAAGCAAAACGCCCTTTCCAAAACTTGTATGTATATGGCAGTGAGAAAAGAAAGCACGGGAAGTAACATATGTTAACTACAAATGTGGGGGGTTTTGTTTGTTTATTTTTGTTTTTTGGTGGTTTTTTTTTTCAGTATAAAATTAGGCCTTGATGATGTCTGCAGATACTGGAAAAGCATAAACATCAAGAAGAGAAACATTACATAACATCATTTAACTACTGAAAAAGGCATAAGATCAAGTAAAGGGACAAAATTTAGAAAAGGAACATTTAGAGGAAATTAGAAGGAAAACGTCTGAAAACAAGAGTTAAAATCCTCTGTAACAATCTCAGAAGGAACAGAAGTTTCACCACTGGAAACACTGAAAACTAAGCTCAGCCAAGAACTGCAGGTCTTGTGATGTCAGACAAGTACACAAAAAGAAATTGTTATTATGTGACTTAAAATACTTTAAAATGAGATATGAGCACATTCTATGATGGTACGTCACCTGCAACCAACAGATGGTTGTTGGAGCTCCTTAAATACACCGAAAGCTATATTCGGAGTCTGAAGTAAGTTTCATTGATGCATATAATTACTAACATTCTAACAACAGGAAAAGAGTTAGCAATTAATATTTATTTTGAGCTTATTGAAAAAATATTAATAATTAACAGTGTTAACTACAGATACTTCTAAACTACCTTGTTGGAAAGCAACATCTAAAGACATCAATCAAGTCCATTGCCCCACCGAGGTAAGACCTAAACAAGGCAAGACCTTTGGAAGAACAACTTTATTTACCTGAAGATGGAAGTATCTTGTTTACACCACGAGTTTTTAAATGATACGGTCTGCCAGACAGCAGGATTAACAATGTCTAACAGCTTGCTGCATGAAAAGACAGATTTTTCTCACAAAAAGAGAAGCCCTGTCCTCAGTGACACCCCCATAAATCAAGAATAACATGAAATCCTCTGGGAATGAGTTTCAGAGATGCTAAAGACTCCCAGCTCCATGGGAGGTCGCTTTGTCTTGACTCAGTAAAGTGTTTTCTTTAAGCATGAACCTCCTGAGTCATGTACTTAGCTGACACTAAAATTGTTTTAATAACATTTGGAAACAGCATCAACAATAAAAACAACAACTAAACTTCCCTCTCCAAAAAGGGCAACTTTTGCTCACATTTCTTCAAATACTCTACAATACATGCAGTAAGAAATTTCCATCTAATTTTTGCCATGATAAATTCACACTCATACCTGGAAGGTGACTGTGTTGCAGGACTGAAAAGTAGGGTGGAGGGAAAGATAGCACAGTACCACTGCTACTCTGTGAATCACAGAACAGTTGAGGTTGGGAGGGACACGTGAAGATCACCCAACCCAGTCCCACTGCTCAGAAAAGGCTGCTGTGTCCACTTGGGTTTTGAGTATCTCCAAGGATGGAGTCTACACACAGCCTGTTCCCACGTTTGACCACCCTCATAGTGAAAAGGTTTTTTCCTTATGTTTAGGTGGGATTTCCTGTATTTCAGTTTGTGCTCCTTGCTTCTTGTCCTTGCGCTGGGCGGCACTGAGACAAGCCTGGCTCTGTCTTTACTCCATCCATCAGCTACTTACAGATATTGGTAAGACCCATCTGAACCTTCTCCAGGCTGAGCAGTCCCAGCTCTCTCGGTCGCTCCTCATGGGAGAGGTGCTCCTGTCCTTCAATCATATTAGCTGCCCTTCACTGCACTTAGAATCATAGAATCACAGAACCATTAGGGTTGGAAAAGCCCTCCAAGATCATCTGGTCCATCCATCCCTCTACCACCAACGTCACCCACTAAACCACGTCTTGAGGATTAACCCTTGAGGTACACCACTAGTGACTGGCCTCCAGACAGACTGCATGCTGCTCATACCAACCTTTGATAGCGACACTACAGCTTCCTCCCTGACCATTTATCTACTTCATCAGTGTGTGCATGAGGATGCTATGCAGCAGTGTCAAAACCTTCCTAAAGTGAAGCTACATGATATTTACTGCTCTCCCCTCTCCTCCACCAAACCAGTTACTTCACCACACAAGACGACCAGGTTGGTGAAGCATGATTTCCCCTTTGTAAATCCATGCTGACAGCTCTGAATCACTTTCTTGTACTTAGAAGCTCAGAAATGTTTTCCAGGATGATTTGCTCCATCACCTCCCCTGGGATCAAGGTCAGGCTGGCTGGTCTGTCACTCCCTGGATCCTCCTTCTTGTCCTGTTTGAAGGCAGAAGAGGCATTTGTTTTCTTCCACCCCTCAGGAACTTCCCCCAGTCACCACAACTTCTTTTCATGAGCAATATCTTACTTGAAATTCAAACATAATATTTTATATTATGTTACTGAAAGAATAAACTTGTGAATTAAACTCTGATTTCAAGCAGAACGTGTTGTAAGATTATCTGTTCTTAAATTTTTATCGCTACATTTAAGAAATGAAAATGAAATCATATGTACAAAAAAAAAAGTTTAGAAAATGCACTTGGATAAAATCCCTATACTGTCAAAAACTATTTATCCACATTATTTATTGCTTTATGGATTATCGGTACGTAAAACGTCAGTGTTGAAGCAAGATGCCTATACAGGTCTGCCTCCAACAAACTACACATAGGTACATCTCTGTCAGGGTGAATACATGCAAATTCCATCAAAACTTTAAGTTTCTTAGAAAGTTTTGCTAAAAGCTCTGCAGAATAACCTTTCTACATATGGTTTCACTGAACTAACTTGGTTACTCTTTGTAAACTGTTGTAAATAAATATCCATGAACTGAAAATAGTGTGATTTAAAAACTAAAATAAATAAATAAATAAAGTTAATGCTACCTAGGTGCATTTAAAATGTTACCTGGGTGCATTTAAAAGACCTGCTTATTAAGGAAAACAACTGATTTCCCCCTGGATTGTTTGTTTGTTTGTTTTCCCTTATAAACACTTTCTAACTGCTGCAAATCAGCAGATTTATCCCAGCACAAAGCTGTGGCAAGAACCCTTTTCAATACCATTGTATACTAATCAGAATACACCAAACTCTAGCAGTTAAGTGCTTTAAACATAAATTCATTTTACAAATCCTTATGACTGGAGAAGGAAAAAGATATAATTTATTCCAGTTGTATAACATAATACGTTCCATTTGCTCATTCACAAAGGGTTTCAGTTTTTCAGGAAATAAATGAGACAACTGTCTTTCTAGACTATGCAGACTGGACTATGATCAGTCATTTCTGCTCTAGGAAAAAGTTCATCTCAACAATATACCCAAACACAAATGGAATTTAACAAAGCCAAGAGAGATGAATTTTCAGCCTGCTCTCATGAGGACAGGGCGAAAAAATGATGAGGAGAGCAGGAAGTCAAAACATAATTTCACTGTATATATACATTATAAGTGTTAACCAAATGTGGAAATCCCTAGCTATTTTAAATCTAGATTAAAACCACAAGACAATTTAAACTAATCCACAAGATACAAAATATAAACGAGGATGAATGCTCTACGTTAATTTTTAGAGAAATAATATTATTCTTGTTATATTCTCCAAGATGTCAAGACCATTCTGGCTTGCTCTTTGTTTAAAAAATTTGTTTCACAACTTCATGAATGAGATTTTTGAGTGCTCAGTGACGATAATTAGAGCCAATTCTCAAGTAACACAACTTCCTTATCTGACACCAACACATTTTATAACATCAGTTTTCTTCCTTTACTACTTTTCCTGAAAGCAATGCGCGGAGAAGGGAAGCAACTTGTCCCCCGTGAGGCTGCGACAGGAAAAGCCACAGCATCCCCCTGCACCTCCCACTGCTGGGTGGAACAAGTGCTCTGCTGACGAGTCAGCCTTTACAAATTGCGTTCATTTTAAGGTCCTAATTTTTAAGGTCCTAATTTTAATACAAAAGCAAAATGTTTTGTAAACTCCACATGTTTAGCTATCTTTGCAGTACTGGTGACAGATGTACACAGAGGTGTTGAGAAGCAGGATCTATCTCAAAAGTATGGAAATATTTGAGACCAACAGTGTATTACCAATTTCAGCATTTCTCATGAACACTGTAAATCCTAACCATGAAATTAATATTTGCAGTATTTCTAGATTCTGTGATTTAAAATTTTATTTTTTAGCTATTACATGCACTAAAAAAGTACTGTAAAATGCTTCACTTGATTTTTGGATTATCCCTGGTTCAAATTGGAAATCTGTGCTCTAAATCACAGTTATATTAAAGTTAATGCATGTTCGTGCCTTCTACAGCTAACGAAGCAACACAACCTCCCAGTTATCAAAAATCAAAACCACTCTGAACCATTACAGCAGTTACTCCATGTTAGTAGAACCTGAACTGTGAAAAACAGAACCTGTGAGTGAATAACAGAAAAATTATTTCCCCACTAAGCACTGATCAAATATACCCACTTCTACTGCAAGAAGACGCACATCTATTAAAATCATAGAATAATTCTTTCAAATACCTGGTTTTAACTTAGGTTTAACTTCAGAATACACTGAATAACCCTAAAACTTTTTTTTTTTTCCTGGTGGTAAAATTCTTCCACAAAATGTACACATTATTTTCCCTTAAAAAGACACTGCTTTAAAAATATATTTTATTTCAGAAATCAAACTATGCAACATTCTCCCTAGAGTAAGAAACTGGAAGTTCTGTGATAAAATCTTTTCTGGAAAGTCAGTGCAATTTCATATCAATGGTGTGCTCCTTTTCCTGCTTTCAAATGGATTACTTAAATGTTTTAAAATGTTATAACCCACAATAATCTGTTCCAGGCACCAACGAAAAGGAAGAAAAAAATTACAGAAGTCAAGATGTCGCCTGGAAGCACTTTATGGCAAACATTATAAAGATAACACAGAGCAGAGAAGCTCTGGTTCAATCCATTATAAATACCCCATTCTTCTTAAAATCACAAAAATGTATTTATAGTAAAGAACTCTTACAGGCTTTTTCCTCAGAAGACTTCATTTAAGTATAATTTGGCAGAAATTTTGGAACAAGAAAAGAAGAGTTTTATAAAATATTGATGTTTTACAGTCACCCTAGTCTTCATCTACTTGCTACAAAAACAAAAGCAAGGGCTCTGGAAGATGACCACATCCGTGTCTACTAATTATACTGTAGTTTTTCGGTTTGTCCAAAATGTGCAGTCTAGCAGTTATCCTGAGCATGAATGCTAAATCATCACTTGGATAATCAATGCTTCATTAAAAACTCAAATTATTTTCCTCAGTTTACTTTTGACTTATAATTGTTTAAAGAAGCATACGGGATTTTAAAAAAGCAAAGGGTGAAAACAAAGGCAAATGATACCTGTGTGCATAAATGATCAAATCTGTAGAAAACTTCTTTTATCCCAGCTCCCTCCCAGGACTAAGTGATGAGGGTGTAGGCAAAAGCAAGTCTACACTGAACCACTTTCTGCATTAAAACAAATTATTAAATGATCACTTTCAAAGCAGAGAGATGATCAGAAAGCAATATGATGCAGCTTTCTAAGATTTCCCAAAAGGATTTTTTTTTTCTTCAATAGAAAGCATGAAACAAGATGTGAAATATCTGGACTTCAGAAAGGTTTTCTCCAAAGGAAGCTTGGGATGAAGAATAGTGCTTGAAAAGCTTGACTCAGAAATTGAATTTTCAAAAATTTGAAAAATATTTAGCTTACTTCTTTAGGAAGAAGAGAATTCACAAATAGCAAATATGTACCGGCTACATAATAAGAACATATTAAGAAATTTTCTTAAGAAAGGATTTAGAAAGAAATAAGAAACATTATAAGAACAGGAAAAACAAGGTTCTAAAGTTAACATACAAGCTATGACTCGAGTAAAAGACAAAAAATGAGGACAAGTACCCCTCCTGTATGGCTCAACAAAATGTCACATAAAAAAAGAGTAGTTAATTGTTTCATTTTACTGATGATAGTTCAAAAGAAGTCAATGTGACAGCTTGGCATCCACTCAGAGCTGTGTTTTGTGTTGGTTTTTTTAAGATCGCATTTTCTGACCTTTTTCACTAAAAATAGACAAACAAGAGCTATGCCGTGAATTTAGGAAAAATGTGCATGAATACTGCTATTTATTCACAAGCATTTAGATTTGAGTAATTGGTAATTAGAAGAGAATTTACTATACAATTATAGTTGGATGGAATTAATATTTTCATGTGAAATTACAATTTCGATTTACTAATTTTAGGCCGCTCAAGAACAAAATCAGCAAAAGGGATTTTTTTATATATGGTCTATCCAGCATTTTACCCAGCACGTGAATTAACAAAGAAAATCAGGATCATGGATTTGTGTATTTTGCTTTCTTAGCTGTATCTGCAGAACATAACGTGAAATGATATCAGGTAAAACCCTTCTTCTCTTATTTATTCAACAGATAAATTAGACAAAATAAAGAAGCTTTCCTGAGAGTCAAAAAGTCATTCCAGTGAACATTTCCGATTCCTTACTCGCACCAGCAGACCAGTTTTAAGGTTTATAGCACATTTCTATGACTGTGGAGGGAAAAATTATTGTAGAAATTAAGTACATGTGCTGCATCCTAAGCAATACCAACAGATTGCAAGGAGTTTTTAAAAAGAGCCATGCTTCCAAAAGAAGAACTAATCTCTATAGACAGAAGTCAGGAAGTGCCGTGCTTGAAGGAAAGGTATTCAGCATCCTATCCTCCCCTTTCTCTTCCTCATTACGAGCCAAGGAAGCAACTGTCGGTGTCAAGGAAAGACTGAATCCTCCCCAAGAAAAGAAAAAAAAAATGTGGTTTCCATTCACTGAATCACACACTACAGAGGCAAAAGTAAATGTAATTTTTGGTATCAGAATGATGCGTTAGAGGAGAGAAATTAACGTCTCCATCCATGCTGCAGTTGGACGAACATTTTTCATTTCCTTGCTTTCTCTTTTGGAGCCAGAGACGAGAGAGCAAGAGCCTGCCGAGGACGCAGCTGCTCGCGGTGCCACGAGACGCCGAGGCATTCTGCAATGGGCTCTTTTTTTTAAAACATCCTGACTGTGCTTCTATATCCAGGCACAGTCATCGCTTCTTAGAGCTCCAGCTTGGCATCACTCAACACACAAGCAATGGTGCTGGTGGCTGAGATTTGTGTGGTCTCCGGTAAGCTCTGCTTCCTCGAAAATGTGTGGCATCATACAGGGGTTATTTAGAACCTAAGTCCCTTGGGCACACTATGTAAGTTCATTGTTTATCATTTGCTGGGGAAGTCTTCTGAGGTCAAGGTAAAAAGCAGAAGGTGATATTTGATGTAAATGTTCCAAAGCACGTTATGTGGTTGCACGGTTGCAGTGGTCCCCGGAGCACTTTGCTGGTGGTCCGTGGAGATCTGGCTGGTGGAAGGTGCTGGCTCTCCCTGCTTCCAGCTGCTATATCATGTTTAATGTATTTTTAGCTTCTCTTAATATTTTCCTAATATTACTTTTCCATGTAAGCAATTAGTGTGGTTACCAGGGATGGCAACAGAAGTGATATTCAGCAGCCAGTGGGAGAAGAGGTGGTCTTTGCAGTTGTGAATGGGAGAAGATCCACAGGACAATCTCCTCATGAAGAGGTGGGTGGAGGAACCCACCCAAGAGTCACAGTCTTAACACCTCGATATTTTTCCATTCACTGGAATGAACTTTTTTTTTTTTTTTTTCTCTCAGAAATTTCTGCTGCCATGCATTATTATTGCTGAAGACAAAGGAACAAACAAACAAGTAAGTTTTTGGACTTTTGCTATGAAGTAGAAGTAGGAAGAAAAAAAAAATAAAAAAAAAACACTAACATGAAATCATATTCACTTGCCTGATTAAACTTACAAACAAGACTTTGAAGGGAGCTGTGTGAAAACAACAAATGGAATTTAAAATATCAGAAGATACCGGCCTTGATTTTTCCAGGTTTATACATTTAAAATATCTTAGCTTTATAATGCAACTGGAGATTACTAGCTATAATATAAATGTCTGCAGAGTTACCTTGCTAATCTGAAAGGTAGAAAAAAATCTGAAAAACATTTGGTCAGGACCCTCCAGATGTGTGCTATTTTAACATTTATTTTTGACACAAATTGAAAAGTTTCTCTGATTCAAATGTATATCCCAGCTAGCCTCTGCTGCCTTACTCCATATTTATTTACTTTCATCTTGCCTTTGACTAATCAAAAGAGATTCATCAAATCAATTGGAGACAACTTAAAAGATATTATATGGGAAAATATTAAATGGAGAATATTTGCTGAACAAAGAAAAGTCTCTTTTTATACTCTTTATTTTCACTCTTATTTAACTGTCCATGAAACTACACTGAATCCGATCTGCTTGTGAAGGTACAACTGAGAAAAGTCAGATCGTAATCATGCAAGCATGCTTTATACTACTTATAAGGAAATCTATACTAAATATTTGAGAAGTTACAAATTAAAGTATTCAGCCTCTGAATTCTGGTACCTACTTCTAACAATGATGCTTGTGTACTAGTGACTCTCATTTAGGAAAAGAGCCCCTGGAGATGGGGATTTTATGTATTAGATGGAGTCTTTGCCTCGTTCTGAAATGCAGCAGAGTTCAGGCTCCTAACGTCTCCCTCCTCCAGATACAGTAAGAGGTGGGATTTTTGGTTGTGGGTTTGGTTTTTGATTTGTTTTGTTTTTCGGTGTGGTGTTCAGGAGCTTCTGCCTGATGCCTTGAAAACACCAAATCCCTTATTGGCTTTAGGTGTGTGTGAGACTTCAGCAGGGCAGTCTCAGTGAATCACGTTCCACAGCTTTGCATCTGAGAGCCTTCCTAAACCTCAGCTTAAGCAGGATTTAGGCAGACTAAATTTGGTCATCAATAGCTGACAGAGAAAGACACAAAACTGCACAAAGTTGAAATGGAAAAATCACTTCCATGTATAAGGGGTTTCCTCCCTTTTTTCTTTTTCTCTTTTTCTCTTTTTTTTTTTTCCCATAAGATTTATCATTATTTGACTGATTTTCTATCATTTTGAGACAATGCAGCAGGTAATGCTTAAAAATTAAGCAACAAGAGTAATACAGCTAAGGAGTGTTTTTTTAATTAAAAAAGAAAAGGAAAAATTAACAAACCCATTTGATCATATAGCCTGACTGGTAGGAACTTTCTCTGGCATCTGTCTGGACAGGTACATAAAAGTAGGGAGCATAAACATGGTTTACTCTACACTAACACTTTCAGTCTTTTTTTTTTTTTTTTTCCTTTCTCTCCTACCCCACAAAAGCATTATCTAAATGGTAGGTACAGCACAAGTTTTGAAACACCAATCCATCACGATAGAAGGAAATACAAACTGCAGGGAAAGTTGTTTTCAGTGACATACCATGCAATCATGAGCCTGCTTTGTACGTTCAGGAAATTCTCATGAGTTTTCTTAATGAAAAAAAGTCACTAAAAAAAGATTTGCTGTAAATATCTCGCGAGCCATGACAAAGTACCATATAAAATATAACTATTCATAAACAGTCTAGCCTCTGGAATTGAAACACTGACACTTTCTATTAAAAGGTGCTTAGTCACAGTTCACTAAATATTTACAACGAATCATTTATTCTCTAATTTCATTGACTTTACTGTA
Organism: Anser anser; assembly: GCF_964211835.1. NCBI lineage: Eukaryota > Metazoa > Chordata > Aves > Anseriformes > Anatidae > Anser > Anser anser. The sequence continues at coordinate 5,735,519 of NC_139722.1, forward strand.
GTTAGCAAAAGTCAAGAAAACTTCCTGCATGTGTGTGAATGGCTTGTGTATGTAAACCGCAGCTTGCAAAGTCAATTTTATGGAGGCAGAAAGATTTTCACATTATACAAGTAGGTCCTCCTTTTCTGTAGAAAGCTATTTGCTTAAACTTCAATTCGACGCAAGTATTCAAATGACTTGGAATCAGAAAGCATAATCGTATATCGACATCATACCTTACAGGAGAAAAGGGAAAATTAAAACAAAAAAACCATAACAAAGCATAACAAAACAAAACATAGTTCCCCAAGTTCCCCAGCCCCTATTTCTATCAGTAAGTTTTGCAGACATGGCATCCTTTCTCTTTCTCTCTGTCCTTGAGCCAAGGCGATAGAAGCTCAAGCAAGGAGAGGATGAATGAAAAGTGAATTATGCAACATTGCAGACTCCATCTTATCAGAGAGGAGTGTCCAGATTTGAGATTTTGATGTTGACAGGCATTTCATCACATGAAAAGAGAAGTTTTTCTTCTGCCTTTTGAGTGGGGAGGGAATGTGGGGCTTGGGGTTTTTCTTTTAAGAATCTGATTGAGATGCTGCCCAAGAAAGGGAAGCTCAAATGGCTTTGTAGGGAAATCAGGTGCTTATAAAAATAAACAGGTCTCTGCCAAAAAGGCAGACTTTAATACCATCAGAAAACAGACAACCTCCCACACTCCTCACTGACAATAACACTTCTACGGGCTTGTCAAAGACAGAATACTGTAAAATGCTGTGGTTTTGTGATACAGAAATATCTTTCCAGTGAGGCTTACATTGAAACCACCTAATGGATATATATGAATACTTTTATCTGAACGCAGTCTCCAGATGGAGGAGTATTTTGTAGTAACTCACAAACATTTCCATGGCTTGATATTAACTTGCATGTCACTAGCAAGGTTACTGCTACCCTCTTGTCGACATTATTTCTGCCTGTTTTTCCTGTTCTGCCTCTGGTTCCCACTAGTGTTGCTTTATGCTCCCCGATGAACTTAAAGATAAAAATAGGTGTGGGTGCTCTTCAAAAAAACTGCAGTTCCTCAGACAAAGAACTTGAATCAAGACAAAGCTGGGGCTTGCCATGGACTCTGACAGGAATTGTCTCTGTCCACAGTTCCTTTACCAGGACCGATGGCAGAGCTGCCGACGACTTAACAGCAAGATCTTGTAAAATAAGAACAGATCGACCCCTAATCTACACTTACAGAAACTGAAAAAAAAAAAAGCTGAATATTGGTGACACTTAATAAATTTTTCCATGAGATTTTTGTCCTGGAGGAACCAGTTCAGAGGAAAGGCTCGGTGTTTATTAATTCATCTGCTTTTTCAAAAGATAAAATACGGTTTACCTCTGTCCTTAATGAAGACAACTACAGTATTAAACGTATCCAAAATTACGAGAATAAAATCTTCAGCTCGAAACCAAAGAAACCAGCGCTTGAGGACAAGCCTTCTCCCATCAGTTTCTAACAATCCCACAAGCGCGGAGCGCAGGAGGCGCCATTTCCAAACCAAGCTTTAACTGTGCTTCAGCTCGCCTTTAAATACCCAGGAGATCTTGGCTGCATGAGCCCAACTGGAAATCTTTCAGTGACCGCGGCACACGCAGACTTTCCACAAGAATCCTGGAAACAAAATGGCTCGGGAGCATGAAGACAAATAGGCCTCTTGCAAAGCCTTTCCTCTGAAGGGGAGTGCATTTCTAAAACAAAACAAAACAAACCACCACAGATTTGCGGCCTTCAGGCTTAACCTCCTCCCACTTGAGGTAACACTGATAAGACAGAAAGACAAAATCTCTCCGGAAAATCAGGCAGACCTCGAGCTGGTAAAGGCAAAAGGTTGACACGTTAATGAGAGGATGCCACTTCATAATTGCAGGAGTCATTTTTTTTCAGCTCTGCTTTTTAAAGACTTACTCATACCTGACCACAAAGACTAGGCAGATGAAGAACCCACCACTGCTCCCCTCTGCCGAACAATTTCACTGACTAGTTATCTCACTTAAAAAATGCTTCATTTTCCAAATAGTATTTATCACATACGTGGGTTCAAACGCTCCTAAAATAATGAAGAGATTTAGTCGATACAGTCACCAGAATCCAGGCAGCCATTCAGTTGACCAAATATAAGGTCTACATCATGGTAAAATGAAGAGATCTCTAGGCTCCACAAGCTACAAGAGAAGTTAAGACTTTCATATTATATGAATTAGATGCTGAATTTAAACACCGTTTCTCTGTTTAAACAAAGACATTAACTTTCCATGTTAATGGTGGCCAAGCACATTTTGACATAAACACCTACCGAGAAGAAATTATGCATGATTTGGAATCACTGTTTCCAGAGCATCCTTCTGTTCCCAAAAACTGGGCAGAAACTTAGATTAGGATACAGCCTGCTCATATGAGTCCATCCACCACCAAGCACCAAAACTCAAAGCCTTCTACTGTCCCCGTCATTACTTTCCACTCAAAATAAATTTCATGTCATTAGTCTGATAGCTATACTTTGAGCTACTATACCTAACAAAAAACATGTAATGTGCCAACAACTAATAGCATGTTAAAACATGAAACACTTCAAGGATATTTCAAATAACGTGACCTTTGCAGTGGTAAAGATTTTTTAGCATTTGTATTTTGACAGCCATGTTAACCAACACGAATGACAAACATTGCATAATGCATGATGAATACATAAGAAGTCATACAGAAGATGTCACTGATAGTAATCTTTTCATGTACCCTAATGAAAAATAATATATTTAATATATCACAGATGTCTATAACCAGTAAAATCTTGATGGTACCTTTCATGTCTCCTACATGTTTTACATTTCAAATTGACTCTGGATGTTACTCTTAGTTACCAACACATCATCACAAGCTGCATATGCACTTAGCCTATAATGCTTTTGAAAATACAAAGCCCTTTGTTCTAAAGCACTGATAACTCATCTTGAAAAAGAATTGTGTAACAATGAGGGACCTAATATATTTTGTTATTTTATTTCTAACAGGAGTTACTCAAATTTGAAACAACATACTCTACTTCATTCTCAGTTTTACGGAAATAATATTTTTAACATTTATTATAAAACTGTAAGCAGGGCAAGATAAATATCTAATGTTCACTGATCTTACACATGAATTCAATTCTATATTTTGTTGTACAACAAAAGAAACAGAAGTGCTTTGCTTGGGAAAAATAGTGTTTAGGACAGATGGCTAAATGACTTCAGATGCCCTTTCACCAACTGAAAAATGACAAGACTACCGCTGGTGAGAATGATCAATGCACAACCATGATTACTGTACAATTGCATCCCTATATTCCTGTAACATTCCAATATTTCAATTAACGGAACAGCAGCAAACGTAAGGACTGAAAACCCAAAGAAAAGATTGCGATGGATTGTCATGTTGACTGTGGGGGACCCATGAAAGCTCAGTGCAGTTTTGCATTTGGTAAAAGAATGTTTAAATGAGCAGTTAAAACTTTCAAAAATAAATTCAGAAAAAAAAATCACAGATTATGTTTGCTGTAAATAATAAGGTTGATTATGCTGTTTTTTAAGTTGGCATACTAATACTCCCCAAAATTCTTCCTGTATTTCCCTACTCTTCCAAATCTTCTTCCTATATTTTTAAGTTTTCCTTCCTAAATTGCATCAGATATTCTAAATACTGACAGTATTCCTTAAGTAAGCCACTTAAGAGACAACTGATCTTCCTATTTGTAACCTAATATGGATGACTTTCTAGAACCAGAAAAACATATCATCTTTCAATATATGCCAAACCATGTTTTAAACAGTATTACAAATTTAGCGTGTGCATGTATAAGGCAAGAGATATTTGAAAACAAATAACTTGCTGTGGTCAATCCTAGATGTTCATTCTCTGCATACAGCTTGGAGAAATCAGAAAAGTGGTGTTAATCTAGATTTGCCAACATGTTTTGAAAATAGAGAAAATGAAGAATTGCAGACATCACCATTAGACAGATTGTTAAAAAATATACTTTACTAAACTGAATACGAGGGAGGAGAAAAAAATATCTCATTAATGAACTACTGTAGTTACTGTTGTGGTTTCTGAGGCTTAACAGCAGGGAAGCATGCATGAACTCCGAATATCACAAAGAATTTTTCAACTAGGAAAACGAAATCAGGTTAGATGAGGATACAAGGGGACCGTTTAGTTCCTGTCTTGACTTGGTTTTCATCCAGTTTGTACACTCCAAAGGCCTTTAATCTCATAACTACTGTTTCATTAGCATCTCTGTAGAGATTCAGGGTGTTTAGAATATCTGCGAGGCTTTCATGTGCTAGAGTTGAAAAGCTTAATATGAGAAACCAACAAGCCCTAGCAAAGTAAGCTTTGGCACAAAATACTGTATGATTTTAACTTTATAATATATGAGCACCTTGTTCCCATGCCTAGAACTGCAAAAAAATTGTAAAAGAACTATCCTAACTTGTTGACCAAAGCCAAAAAGAACAGATATTCAATATGCAATGTAAATGCCTATAATCACTTCACCAGAGGAAACATGCTGACAACCCACAGGCCCGAGTTTTGGTGGATTACCAGAGAGGAACGAGCCGCATTACAAAAGCTTTACAGCAAGTAAGATTCAGGTTAGATGTTAACGTTCTTGTGGAATCTCTCTTAAAGCCTCGATGAAGAACACACTATGCAAACATGCCCCAAAGACCACTTGTGCTTGCTTGTTCCTTACTCAGTATAGGAAGTTCCCCCTGTCCCCATCAACTTTCTCGTAAGAGATTATTCAAAAAGTTTGTTTCACTTCACAGTTTAGCTGACGTCAAGGAAAACCCACACGGGTCTGTGTCTGTTCTGCAGAATTCTTGTTGCAATGACTTTTAACAAGTTCTTCAGGTAACAACAACATGATGAAGTGTAAGACAACAGTCTGTGCTGCACTTTCAGGAAATGCAGCAGAAAACTCAGTTTGGAAAAAGAAGTTGCAAATGCAGCTTTAAAGCCCTTTGCATGCAAGCCAAAGCTACAGGCTGCAGCTCTGTCACCAAAATGCCCCTTTGCAAAGCTGGGACCTGAAAATCATTCTCAGAAGGCAATCATGCAGCCATCCTCACATCGTCTCTGATGATGAAACTTTTCAAATATCAACTTCCAGGTGCAGCAAAAAAATTTTTTTCCTCCTCCTTTCATATTTCAACCCTCTTCTGATGGTTATTTAAGGGAAAAAGGGAAAAAAAATAAATAATTTTTATCAGCATCTAGTCTACAGAAATCAATCGATTTCTATGCCATATGACATGGCATACAGTAAATATGAAAATGCCACCACAAATGCTTCAAAACGTTTTATGATCACTACGGGTTTTGCATTCAGGGATAGGACAAAGAGAAGCCATTCCAATACTCCATTTAAATTCCTTCATTTCAAAACACTTTGGTATAGGTAACCACAATTAAACTGCCATCAAATAATAAATTGCTGAAATGGAAAGAGACTTGATACCTACTACAAATTTTGCCCCATAATGTCCTATATTCTGGAAAATAATTGATTTCACTGAATCTTTCAGACAAAGCTGTTTGAAGACATTTTATATGCATATTTTATTTGCAATATAATTCTGTATTCAGTGGTAATTATATGAGACTATTGAGAAACACTACCTAATGTGTGAAACAAAATAAAAAGCATGTCAAACCACGGAAAAGTTCTTACCCCTAAGGCAAATGCCCCCAAACCCTCGCACCTGGACATTACAATTTCTCTTACAACCTGCCCAACAGAACTCATTTTTGGCCACTAACAGCACCGTCACAGAGCGTGAAAACTGCAAGTTGCCATGTCACAAAAGGACAAGCCACAAAGGTCATATGTCCAAAATTTATGCAAGATCATAGTGCAACTCCAGCGAGCTCCAAACCATTACCCATTTTGCATACCTGAGCTGCTTCCCCTGCCTCTGGAAGTAGCCAGCCCAAAGAAACCCACATCCTAAGCCACAGCCCGGCAGCACCTGGGCTAACTCTTCACACAGGATGACAAAGTGCTTTAAATTTACCAATGTCAGGTGGACATCCTCAAAATTTGTATAGTGCTTTTAAATAACAAAGTTACTACATCCTTCCTGACCTTTGCTGCAATGAAAGTAATGCAAAAAATTAGTGTCTCTTTTCCTTTCCCATACCATCATATTTAAAAGAGGGGACTGTTAAGGTGGGTAAAGCACGAGCTTTGCCTACTGTTCTGCAGCATAGATTTCATGAAGACAAATGCTGACTTCGTCATCTGACTTCTCAACGCACTACGTGACCCTAGGACTCACTGACACTTATCTTTTACTCTGTTCATGCAACCTCACTCACACAGCTGGGGAAGAGATGGATATGAGTATGCATGCATGTTAAGAGTGAGAGGATATTTAAAAGAGGAAATATCAATGAAATCTCCTTCCATCGTTTCATCCATCAGGGCAATACACAATTAGAAGCTCTAAAGAAGGATTAAAAATTAGTCTTCAAAGCTTGAAAAATGACACAAAATTATCTTTTCTCATGGCATTTCTGGAAAGTTAAAAAGTTCTGCTAACAAAGTGACTTCTTTTTAAATGTTCCTTAACTTCTGAATCTACTGGGTTGCTTCTGAACAAAATACAAGAACTTCTGGTTAAAAATCACAGATATAAACACATAGCATTATACCCTCCATCAGTTTTTAATGAACAGGCTAATGTGTGTTAAAAAAAAATCGGCTTTTAATTGGCTTGATTGAATAAATTTTGCAAATAAACTACATGTTACTAGCTCTTACTTCAAAGACTATAAACAGAAGTTGCCAAAAAAATTGTTCATGGTGGCAAATTCTGTCAGCCCTCACACATTTTACTGGAAAATATATAGTATTTTGTTAACTTTCTTGCAAAAACAAAACACAGAAAAGTGACCTTTATGCTTTGTTACGCAGTCAAAGAATCAGATTCAAAAACATACAGAAAATAAAAGAGAAGTTGAGCTTTATTTTACTGCAGATCCTTTGGGTCAGAGAGCAAATAAGAATCTAACAATAACAATCCAAATGCATCAATGTATTTCATGTTTTCAAGTAACTTTCTTACTTGGCCTGGCTAAGTTCTTCAGTTTTATTTTTGCCTTCAGAGAAGCTATAAAAACTTTCAAGAAAAAGACTTCTGCTTGCCCAAAGTACATATTATAGATAATATCTCTCATTCCATATCCAGCTTAATTTCTAAAAATAATTGTGGGATATTTCATCTCTAAAACGGATGTTTTGAAGCATATTAATTTCGGCTTGAAATTCAGAACATAGGAACTGCAAACAAATAATTAAATAAATTTGAAGAATTGCACTCAAATAGTTCATGCTAAAAGTGTTTTAGCTAAATCCAAATAAAGATGAGCATTCTCTTTTAATAGCAACCTGCACAAGCCTGCTAGTGGGGAAATGTATAATCTGGTTAGAGATTTTTCATTATTTTTTTTTTATTTTAGCTAATTCAGTTTCCCAAACTTCCTTTCAACAAAGCTAAGTTTGCTCAGCTTCTCAGTGTATGTATCTTGGAGGTCTCTTCCAACCTAGATGACTCTGTGATTCTATGATTTTGTAATTGTATTGATGTCTATATATAGTACTACACAAGCTGCGTTTCCCATTTAAAAGAATGTACACCAGCCTTCACTCAGTGTCTATTAATCCTTCCTTAAATGCTTGAGTCAAAGTGAAATGGTTAATACAGACCTTTGTAAGAAAATTAACAAGAGAAAAACAACCTGGAAATACATAGCTCTGTTTCATTGGGCCAAACTCAGAAAGAAAGCTCTCTGAAATAATACCTATTTCATATTTTGAGGAATTTTGTTAGACATAAAACAACTGGAGATTTCTTGTTGTTCATTTCTAGTCATGCTCTGTCTGCAGTTTCCCCCGTCATGGCACAGAACTGTCTCATCCATGGTTTCTTTTTGTTTTCACAGAAGTAAGCTCAAAGATTCTTATTTTGAATCTAATATGTTATATGCGTATAAATGTTGAGAAATGTACAGGATCAGATGATGAAACTGCTAAATTTTTTATTCTCAAAGGTCCAAAACAGTCTTTTTTTTGCACTTTACTTTGGGACACCCAGACTTGGATATGCAAGGCCTCCTCTTCACAGACTGTACATAAAGATGGCAACCCACAGCTGGTTTTCCAATTAGCAGTTTTGTAGCTGGTATACCAGTTTCACATTAATCTAACCAAGGATCTCATTTTTCTGTAAGTGGGACATACAGTTCTGCTGGGGAAGTTGAAAAGTGTCCTAGTTTGTGGGGAATGAGGGAATTCCACAAAGAAAGCCTACGAAGTGGTGGTACGGAAAGCGCACAACAGCGAACATCCTTACAATTCCCTCATACTCCAGCCCATTCCTGCAGGATTTTTCCAGCCTGCACCCTCTGTTTCGGATTTCCCAGGGTGGAGCAATGCTTCAGGTAAGTTCCAAGACATAGACATTAGAGACTGCAGGGTAATTTAGGCAGAGAGCTACAGCAAACTGAATGGATTTGGTTGTGGGAGTAGTAGCTAGTAGAGGCCTACACAGTCATGACAGCTTAGGGAGACTGGAGTTGTGCCATTAAAATGTCCTGAGCCTTGGGGTTACACCACGGAAGTTGAAGAAATATTCAATACTCTTTCAGACACTGTCAACGTTTGTGTCCAGTAGTTCCACCGTTTGCAGCCTAAACCTGGAGAATGATCCTTGCAGTTACTGCAGTGCTTACCAGTTCATAGCTTCTACATGTGATTACAGCTTCTGCTGAGGAAAAAAATGTTTAATTCTGACCACTATCTGCTACTTTCACATACTTTACAAAGAGAAGTGAATACAGTTCTGTGTCCTGAAAAGTAATGAAATGAAAAATTACTCCCTCCGCAATCCTAACTTGGAAACAAAATAGTTCTTCTGTGATCAAATCGTTTCCATGTAGTTTTCCAGCTAAGGACATAGATGTATTTTATACATTTGCAACTTTTTTGTCTGTTTTACAAAAAGAAGACACAAACATGGTCATTTCTGGTAAGCAGTAAACAGCAAATAAAAACCCTGTGCTAAAAATATCACTCAAGTTGCCTGAATGATTATAATATTTTGACTTAGTTTGGGTACCTAAACAGTAATCAGAAAATCTAATTAAGAGGCTACATGTCTTCAAAAAGAAAATAAATCTAAAGAATAATTTAACCTGGAAAAAGTAATTACGATATTATAAACTCATTGAATTGCAGTGAAAGCATGAAGACTAGTAACACAAGCCTTCCTCACATTTCTAAAACCTTCTCTCAGGCCAGCCACATCCTGGATCTAGATTGTACAACATAACCATACAAGTGACTTATTTCAACATCCTTTTACGCTTGCTTTTTTTTTTTTTTTTTCTTTTTGATATAATCTACTAGCTTCTTCACTTGTCTTTTTGGACAAACTGCAGAAGAATAAACTTCAGGAAAACTTACAGTACATTGACACTCGCTGCACCCTTAAACTGCCCAGGAAGAAAGCCCTCACAACCCAATGCCAGGCAACTCATGCATTGTGAATTTACATATTAATACACTTGCTTTTGAACCTTTTGCACACATAAACATAAAGGGTATAAAGCATCCCCCCACTTCCCAAACAATTCTCTGGGATGGGCCAGAATTTCTACTTCATTTTTACAATCTAAAAACTCCATAAGATCTTGCTTATTCATACCTGAATGCAACTGAAGAGCAAAAGAAATCTTAATCGCAGTCTTTTTTGCCCGAACTGACAGTCAACAGGAGTCTGAGACGGATTAATCTTGCACCTGCCATGTCTAAATATATGCATCTGCACATCTTGATAGCTTTATGACAACAACACAACATTCACAGTCTCCTTCTACCTTATGTTTGGGAACACAAAGGAAAGCATAATTAAATACATTTCAATACTTCCTACATATTGCATTTGAAACCTAAACCATTACACAGCCCGGTGGAATCAAACCTCAGGTTTGAAAAAGACAGATATACACGTATATATAAAAGCAAGAACAACGAAGCCAGCTACCTAGGCCCGCCCCCTTCCTTTTGTGTCAAGTTCAGAATTGATCTTGAATCCATAAGTAAAATTCACAGTGCAGATCCAACTTTTACAGGCAGGTTAGTTTGCATCATCTGACTCTTCTATTACCATCTATAACCTTTAAACACCCTACATCTGTAAAATTAAAAAACAAACAACAACACCCAGTTAAGGAACTTTCATAACAGATTTAACACCTCATTTTAATTAACTGATCCATTATTTTATTTTTTTCTTAAAATCCATTTTTTTTCCCTTGAAGTCCTTATTTTTTCCTCAATATTAATAAAGAAAAATAGCTAATACTCATTGCAATCGCCTCAGTGCTAAGCTTTGTTTCTCTTACGAGGAACAACCTGGCTAGCACGAAGTCCGTTCTTAGTATACTTACTATTTATTTATTTCATATTTGTAGCATAGACCAAATGTTCTAAAGCAAGGAATAAAACCAGGGGGAAAAAGGCAGCAAACTCACGTATCCAAGCATGCAATTTCAATTTACTCCAAAATGAGATTTCTATAAACAAAAGTCTTGATGTAAAACATTTCTACAAAAATGGATGAGAACAACACCGGTGGTTTTTGCAGAGTGTAGCAGAACTGGAAACTAAAAATATTATTTTAGGTGGTGAAAACAAAACTTTTTGCATATGTAAGTGAATTATGGTGGGTTTTCCTGTTGCCTGTAATTTAGCTTCAGTAATGAACAGTTTTTTGGGTCCTTTTGTGTGTGTGTGCTCTTTCTTTTCCTGGGGAAGGGGAGATTCTGGCCTCTCTTAGAACTTGAGTGAGAGGAACAGAATTCGAAAAAACAGCTACTGATAAAATAAGTAATTTGGTTTCAACACAAAAGCTATGGAAATGCTGTTTTAGAAAACCAAGGGCAGATGTGTTTTAATGATAAATCCCAATCTTCCATTTTATAATTTAGCTTCCAGAAACTTCCAAAGTTTAAAGTATACTGTATGTAACTTTATAACTAAACCAGCTTCTGACTGCCTCCTACAATTTCTGAATGATGCTACAAATTCATATTTTTAAATCCTATGTTTGGTACTATAAAGAAAATTTATTTTCAAAACAAAAATCACAAGTCTTGGCAACTATTACATTTTACTAGAAAAGTTATGTAGTTAAAATCATTTTTCTCACCTTTTTTTTTTTCCCTGCGAAGAGTAGGAAACAGCAATGACTGTATTTCAATCATGTTTCACAAATTAGGGAATTGCTTATTACAGGTAAGCAATCATTATCTGTAGCAAAGTATGGGAAAAGTACTGTGAAAGTAAGTGAAATTACTTTTTCAAGATCACTTAATAATAAGGAAAACATGTTTAATTGCAAGTAATACCCATTTTCCAAAACATGTTTCCTTAGCAAAACATACAGCATGCGCAAGACAGACAAGATTTTTAATGGTTTATTTACACCTAATTCCAGTAAAGTATCCAGTAAGAGGAGTAGGAGTTATATTTTAAGCAAAAACGGGGACTGGCCCTAAAGAAACATCTCAGATGGAGACAGTTTCAAGGGAGCCATCCAGAAGTTTGGATCCACAGCAAATACAGGATTGTGACTGATTCAGAGTTCCCAGTGGAAAACTTACCAAGGGGACAGAATAACTCACACCTCTGTTTCAAGAGATATCTTGGCTCAGTAGGTAGTTTGCAATAAAACCGCACACATTTTACTATTTACAAGACAGACACTGGCAGAGTGACACAGGGGGATTCACCCTTTTCAATACAGTCTCGTCTTGTAAAGTCCTCACCTGCAAAGTTCCTGCCGGTGCTTAATGAAGAATTATCACAGATTCATAGGATCAAAGTGAGAGGTTATACAAGGCTTGAAAGATTTGAGCACCCTTGGCTCAAAGTTTACATAGGAGGAGCAATAAAAAGGTTGTCTGAAAGTCAGAATTCAATTTCCCTTTCTGAGGAAAATACTGCTTTACTGTATGCAGAAAGCCATTAAGGCTCTACAAAACAATCAATAATCGATGTGCTTTCTGTAAACAGAGGAAACAAAAATAAATCATAATGGTCAGCAATGATGTTCAGGAGGTATATCAAAGGTTTGATTTACTATAAAGATGTCATTTTGGTGTACCTCAAAAACACTCTGTTTTCCTCTCTAATAAAGATGTGTCTTTTTTTTTTCTTTTAAGATAATTCCGGTAATTGCCTCACTTTTAAATCCATCATACCTCTCCACTTTTCATCTCACAGTATATCAAGTTTTGCCCAAATTTATTTAAAATCTTTGGTTTAAGTGACACTTTCTTGCCTAAGCAAACTGTTCCACGTAAAACTGTGTCAAGATCCAAAGCAAACCTACACATAAAAAGACGTGGTGCTGCTTGTACCTTCAATGGTACAGTGGTTTGAAAATAAATTTGTGTATCCCCAGAAGTGGCAATGCCTTTCCATTAAAGCTTACCTGAGCAGCAAATTCTTACAAAGCTTCGACTGTTAACTGCCCATAGTTTAGAGCTAATCTCCCTTTGCTTCCTCTGGGCTGATGTACTTTGAAGTGACACCGTTCAGGCTGCTGATTTCGGTGCAGTGAAACGAGTATTTCCCTGGATTATTTCAGAAGTCATTGCGAGACTTCCAAAAATCAAATTCAGATTTAGAAGGGCATCTTCCTAAATTCTCACAACTACCAAGCAGTAGTAAAGGGTTCCAGGAAAGTAGAGACGTAATCAGAAAAAATCAGATCTGCTTGAGAGTACTCATCCTGATCGAATATCCCATACTCTTCAAAACAAAGCATTTCCCAGCTTGTTTTCCCATGATCATCCTTATTGATTTTTGACAATTACAAGGGCAACAATGACTTTGTTACAGGTCTTATGCATCGGCATTTGTTCCTTAAATTTGCCACAGCTATTTCAGATCCATTTCTGTATCTGCAACACATAATTCCTCTAAGAGCAAAATTCATACAGAGCTGTGAAAGTAGCACAAACTGAAACAGTGGCAGGGTAGGAAGCAAAGCTATGGTCTTAGGGGAGGGTCATAAAGAAAGTGCTAGTGAGCTGTTACAGGCACGCAACCACAGCCAGAGCAGCTCATGAGACTCGCCTCTATAAATTGCTGACTACCCTAAAGAGCCAGTGAGACTCCGAAGTTCAGAGACCGAGATCTGGAGAATTTTTCATAACCATTTACGATAACACCTGATTGCTAGAAGTTTATAGTGTAGATGCACATCAGTGAAGGCATCAGAAGGCATCATCCTACAGCTAGGAAGAATGAAAAATGTCAGAGCCTCAAAATCTTTGGAGTAAGAAAGGGAGGAAATAGGGAGGAAAATGTCATGTTCCTGTGCCTGATCCCAGACTGATAACAAACCCAGAATGCTTCTTCAATGAGATCTTTATTCTCAGCTCATAACCTGCATCACTCATCATGTATCATGACGCTTTCACAGAGAACAGCGTGAAGAAGTCCTGAAAAAGAGCCTGAACACGCAAAACCTTCTCACTTATATCCAGCTGTCTCAGGTCGGCAATAATTCACCTCCGCCTACAAATCCTGCTTCACTTATTTCAATCTCCATAAGGATTCAAAGATCACCTAAGTCACTCACCTAATTTATTTCAATCACAATTTTGGAAATAGGCCATGATTGTGACTAATTTTTTAGGCTATCATGGGAATGGCAGAAAGACCAAATTAAACACGAAATTTTAAGCAATTCTTAAGATGCCTTTTACACTATTGTTAATGTAACCATTCATGATTCTGATTCATGATCCTTTTTTTTTTTTTTTTCACCTCCCGTAAAGTTCTGGTTAAATCTATTGCTGTCCAGCACAACAAGACGAAAGCAGAGAGGAGAGGGACTCCCGGACCACCATGCAGCAGCTGGTGCCAGAGGTGGGGTGGTGAGGCTGCACCTCGAGTACTTGCTCAGCTTTGGTCCCCTCAGTACAAGAAGGACATCGAGGCCCTGGAGCATGTCCAGAGCAGGGCTACGAAGCTGGTGAAGGGCCTGGAGCACAAGTCCTGTGAGGAGCAGCTGAGGGCACTGGGGGTGTTTGGTCTGGAGAAGAGGAGGCTCAGGGGAGGCCTTATTGCTCTCAGCAACTGCCTGAAAGGTGTGGGGAGCTGGGGGTCGGCCTCTTCTCACAGGTAACCAGTGATAGGACCAGAGGGAATGGCCTCAGGTTGTGCCAGGGGAGGTTCAGGTTGGAAATGAGGAGACATTTCTTCTCAGAAAGAGCAGTCAGGCACTGGGACGGGTTGCCCAGGGAGGTGGTGGAGTCACCGTCCCTGGGGGTGTTCAAAAGCCGTGTAGATGTGGAGCTTAGGGACAGGGTTTAGTGGTAGGCTTGGCAGTGCTAGGCTAACGGTTGGGCCTGATGATCTTAGAATCATTTAGGCTGGCAAAGACCTCTCTGATTTCATGATCTCGAAGGCAGCCCAGCAGATCCCGAGTAAGACATGCTTGTTGAACGATATGGTGCATTTACCTCTCACCAAGCGCAACCCAATCTTCACACCATGATCCCATGAGCCTTTATACAAGATAGGACATGCACGAGACATCCCCTGACTCAATGCAGAACCTGGAAGGCTTTGTCATCCTTTCAATAAGTATTGGTAGCGTTTTTACCTTCGTATTTTTACACTGTTAAAGATTTTTGTGTCTTCTGAATTCCACCTAAATTCTCAATTTCCTGGGCTTTTAAGAAAAAACATTGGGATAAATGAGATGCATTTATTCATAACAGTAGCGTAATATAAATGTAGCGTAATGTTTGAATTGTTAACCTTACTTTCAGATGTATATGTTCTTTTCCAATTCAGAATTTTTAAACTTCATTTGTATCAGAGTCAGGGCCCAAACAGAGCGAAAGGGGCTGCAAATCCACATGTTGCCACGTGCTGGAACATCACCATCCCTGCTTATCCAAACCGATGACCCTTGTGGGTCCCTTCCAATTCAGGGAGTCTATGATTTTATTAATTGATGCTTCATGATTATATGCATTTATTCAAGAATACCATAACTCAAATAAACAAACGCCTAGAAAAGAGAACTTGAAATATTTGTGTCAAATTCTACACACATGTACAACAAACTAGTAATACCCATCCTTATACATCTTGGTCTTTTTTCAGAACCCACCAATCTGAAATTCTTTGTTTATATTAGTGAGATGTATAATCTGTAGCCAGATACCTATGACTTTGTTACACACCTAACTACTATGCTTAGATAAGGAATCTGATCACTGTCATTTCCACCTACTATTAATAAAGAGATGTAAACATCTCCAAATTGCCCTCCAGCCTGCTTAATATTTGACCACCCTCAAAATTTGTCTTTCGCCACTGACAACTGAAGATGCATAATGTCCTAGATCAGTAGCTCAATACTGAATGTACCACAGTTCCCACAGATACACGTTGGAACTTTCTACTCTATGGTCCATACCTTTGGTAAATCAGTCCTCAGGGACAACAGATTAGATTAGAGAAGAATTGTCTCTTAGAAATGTATTAGTGATAATTTAAGAAAACATCCTAAAGACAGAAAAAGTATAATTTCCATGGAGTTGATTTACATCACAGAGATCAATCTCAAAGGCAAAGCAAGGAAGTGATGAAAACCAATTTTTAAACAATATAAGTTTTACAAGTGCTTCTATTCCTCTACTAGCTCAAACATTTCGGCTGCATGAACAGCTATGCCACATGCCCCCCTTACCTTTTGTCTCCTAGGCAAGATCAGCATGTCCTGCACATAGACCACAGGGGAGCAAGGTGCTGCTTGGCTGCTGGATGCCTGCTGACCTCTCAGCTGCTGCTGGGCCACACAAACTGCTCCCTGCCCATACACTGTGTCCATGCACTGGGAATTTAGGATCCTTGATATTTTCATCACTCAGTTAAATGTGTTTGAAATACACCAATGATTTTAGTTGACATTAGCAAGGAAAGACAGTGTGACTGCGTGCACTTAGAAGATGAGTTTATCACGCTGGAATGAAAATCTGTGTCCACAAAATAGAATTTCAATACTCAGTAATAAAAATAAAAAATATTATTAGAATCACAGAATGGTTGACACTGGAAGGGACCTCTGGAGATCATCTGATCCAATCCCCTGCTCAAGCTGGGACACTTAGTTACTTTACAAGTTACTTCAGAGATGCAGGCAAACTGTGACAAGCACAGCTGAAAGAATTGCTGAAGGTTACAAATAACATCAATAGCAGAGCTGAAATGACTGAGTATCAGTTCTTTTGACACCTAGGTCACTGCTCTAACCATACATCATCTCGCCTCCTATGTAGCAGTTCCCATTGCTGGGCTTCAAAGGAGGTTTTATTTGATATTTCCCATGCTTGCATTACTTTCACAGGCTGTGCAGCTGGACCCTAAATACCTGCTTTAAAAATATATTTTCCTATATTTTCCATATTTCCCATTATTTTTCATATTTTTTTTCTACAAAGCCCTGTCCCTTGACACTACATTATTATTTCAATGCATGAATTTCCTCAGTGTGTTAATTACCTGTTCTTTTAAGTCTGAAGTCTAAGCAAAATGGGAAGCCAGGTGAAAAATCAGGACCTTGCACAAGCAAATGATTTCTGCTCTGCACTCCAGTACCAAACCCTGTTTTCACCTACAGGAAGTCTGGAGAAGGGCGAGGTTCGGTGGGGAGGTTGACTCACTTTTTTTTGAAACTGAAGAAAATACAATCGTATCTCAACTAATCAAATCGCAGTTTGGTTTCAAATGTTAAAATAAGGTTCAGATATCCAATTCAGAAAATCCAATGGTGTTTCTGTCACTTTTGCTTCTTATCATACCATTTAAGCAAATTCAAAATTAGACCTTGCTATTAGAAAAGATCCTACAACTCAGATCCACGATCAAGTATCTGGTTAAAATGTACAACTGAAAAGATGGGAATGGAAAAGGGAAGTCTGCTGTTTCTATTTCTATGAAAAAAAAGTAAGGGCGAGGTCTTTTTTTTTTTTTCAAACCCTCAGGCAACAGACCACACAAAGACATTTTAACTGGTCAAAGCTCAGAAATTTAAAGAGGAAGTCCTCTGGACCAAAGAAAACAGCACTCTTTCCAGAAGAAACTATGGTGGGTCTAACTAAGGTCCTTAAAGCTGAGCCCCTTTCCAAGATATGAGACTAACCCAATTCTTCAATATCTTTCTGAATTTGAAGATAAGAAATTCGTAGTCTTCATAGAATGCTTTGTATTTACTGAGTAGCGACCAACATAATGCCCTTAAAATAAATAAATAAATATGCTACAGATGAGCATCCATTGGATTCTGCCAACATTCAACGCATTTCTGAATCTTACCTGTGTGAATATGCCAAAAGTAATACCATAAGTCACAGAACATATGCACAAACAAGAACAGCTTTGAGATCACCGTAATTTATAAGACTTGCTAGATCCAGATTTAAGATACCCTAAAAAAAAAAAAAAACTACGAAGAAGGAATTAACTAGACACCTTAGGACAGGGACCAGGATTTGGAATAGTGTTTGTTTCAACACTTAAAGACAATGTGGACATCAGTGGGAAGAACATGGTCAATTTTCAATCACTGCAACAGTTCTTACTATTCAAAGGGAAGACAAATGTAGTGGTCCACTTGGTGTTTAATGTCAAAGAAGACCCAGACCAAAGTAGATTAGCATCATATATAGTGGCAATCACAAGTAAAAATGGTCATACCAAACTCTGGTATAGGGTCATTGACAGGATCACATGTCTGGCAAACTGTTAAATTTCTGCCTGATCTGTAACAGTAGGATAAAATCCATTCATCATAAGGATTATGTCGCACCACAACTGACAGCCATACATTGATCTGAATTATAAAATCCTATTAAGATACCAACTCTCCGCATCAGAAATCTAAATACCAGCTACGTAACTAACAGGCAACTGAAGTGAGGAGCAAAGAAAATATTATGTAAACAGCACTTGAGTTTCTACTGAGTTCTGTACCATAAGAGTTTCTTTTGAACCAATGACATGGAAAAAAATCAGATTTTCACAATGTATAACATCAACTAGACATTATTAAACAAAGTTTAACGTATCAGGAATGCTTTATCAATGGAAAAGTTATTTTGATTATATTTATCTTGTATCTATACATTCCATTAAACTTTCTGAAGTGTATAATCTACCAATTTACTGAAAAATCCTGTTAAAATTAATATTTTTAAATATATCAATTAATAGCTATTCTTTTCACACTGAAGGTGTATTACCATTTACAAATGGCATGCCTTTAACTCAATATCGAATTTTAGTTTTGTCCACAGAATTCAAGACCGTGTTCCACCCGTCTGGATTTTGGCATTAAAGTCGGGGTACAAATTAACTTAATTCAAACAGATGCCAAAACATAGCTGTTCTGAAATGGATCTCCCCCAAATCTATTTTTGTTTTCATATTAGACTATCTGAAAGGTCATTAAAAAAAGACATTAACACAACTTCCTGAAAATGCAGCAAAAATGTTTTATAAAAAAGCTCTAAAGGTGGTACACCAAATATACATTTATACAAAATATGGTTGATAACCTGGCCATTATTTACCTGAATTACCATGAAGATGGTTTTCTGTCTTTCTGTTATCATTTCATTTTCATCTATGAATAATTTATATTATATTTGAATAAAAGACATTTGTTATGCTTTATTTTTAACATATTAAACTAAAACACCTTTCCATTTTAAAGGTTAACATGTCAATTAGTCTTCATAAATACATCATTGCACATGTGTATATCAAAAAAAACCGTATATACCATGTATGTATGTGTGTACCTAAATCAGTATATACACTCCTACTGTCTGGGAGTTTTCAAATCCTACGAGAGAGAAAATATTTTTTAAATGTTGGGAACATTTTTTAATATTTTGGGGACAATGATACCAACATAGTGAAAAAGAGGATGTTCACAGACAAAACAAATCCAACAGAAACCATCAAGTGTATTCCTACAGCATTATTTTTGGCAGCAGAGTTTTTTGATAGGCAGAAAATGCAAAGAACTATAAGCAGTGCCAGAAGAAGATCACATAGGATGAAATACAGTTTATGGGGGCTTACTGGTGATGTGGGTTATGAGGAGACCTTCATAGCATCATGAGACTACCCAACCATACTCAGAGTTTGTCAAAATAATCCCTTTCTACTTAAAACACTTTTGAACAGATGTTTGTCATTGTTTTTTTCGAAAACAAACAAAAAATTTTCAAAAATGTGACTTTATCAAAGTGCTGCAATTCACATGAAAACATGCTTCATTTTTTTTTTAATATCGTACTGACAGCAAATATATTGAACATACATACACTATTTCTTGGTACTGAGATAAACTTGGACAATGAATGGCAGCTTAAAACGAATATACAGTGTTGTGTTACAGTACTTTAATTTACAGCCTCTGAACGTAACTGTTAGTGGTATGCTTTATCTCTGCACTTTACACACAATGAGTTTGACACCATTGCTATTCAATAGTTACATAATTAAATGTGAATATGATTTTAAAACTGCTGGTGGAACCCAAAATGCAATAATAGGTCACGTGTTCAGATCAATTATTTAAGTAAAGAGGCAAGCGTATAGACTTGCATCCAAACGCAAGGATGTTCACCCAATATCAAAGAGGAAAGACGGGATGCTAACGCTACCAACTCCGCACAACTCAGGAGTGCAACAGGACCCCAGTGGGCTGCAGGATGAGGATGAAAGCTCTACATGGCCAGGACAGCACCACGGCAAGCACGGAATGCAACAGCATCGCTGAGCTCTTAAGCAAAACCGTCTTCCTCCTGCGCATTAGGAAAAGATTTTGCAGAATATGGGATTTTTCAGAGAACGGAGTTGTACTTTGACTTCTAGAAAGAGATAAAATGTAAAAAGTTGATATAAACTCAGAAAATTTGATTTTAAAGTTGTATTAAGTAATTACAGTTAATGTCCAAGAAACACTATGAGGTACTCGATAGCTCTAAATCAAAAGACTGGTTACAACCAAAATCAAATATAGCAAATCAATTAAATTACTGACCCAAGGTATATACTTGGTGAGTCAGTTATCAAATTCATCAGCCTCCACACAGGAGCCGCCACATTGTAATCACTGCCTTATAGAGAGGATTAAACCATGTTATCATTTTGGACTCCTTCTAGGCTTATAATCTAAACTAATTATGTAATTTTACTAATCACTTGGGTTGAGTAAATGAAAAACTTAGGCGCACTATTTCTGAAATGTCATGAGACAAAATTATCTTTAAAACTTTATTATTATTATTATTATTCTGTAAACAAACGAAAATTTGAATCATTTTTTTGTTTTCAGAGCAATATATCCAAAACATTGTATAGCATTATGCATAGCAGGACTATATTCACCATATAAGTGATAAAGAAATCAAGAATATCAAATTATTTACTAGTAACATATTAAATATTGCCATAAAAGTATGTCTAGCGAATTAATTCACTATATAGGAAAACTTTTGTGGAACAAATAGAACTGGCATGCCTGAATTATACCACCAGATTTCTGGCCTACTACAAGGTTTTTAGTCCTTAAACACTTCTATCATCTCTATGATTATAGCTAATTGTCTAGCTTGTATGCCATTTATAAGGAGATTAAGCTAGAGAGAACTGGATATATAGAAACTGACAGAAAAAATGTTTTAACTAATTTAAATGTCCATATGGAGTGCAGGAAAATACGTGGGGTGAAGGCATCCCTTCAAGAGGCATCCCATTTGTGACAGAAAGTAAAATTATCCCCAACAATACCGAGAAAGGTGTGAAGACAGCCCCATTCTGATTTGGAAAACTGATCTGTGGCGTTCCTGTACAGAAAGACAGTTACAAGTCTGTCTTCAGAAGGACTCCTACCATTCTAAAAATACTGTCCCACAGCTGTTTAAAATTTATTTTTTTAGACCATAGCACCACTGTTTGGTTGTTTCCAATTTCTGAAACCACAAATAGTAAAAGTGTACTCAGTCTACTGCAAACATAAATAGCAAATGCACGCTTCAGCACTTTTAAAAGGATATGGAAATTGGCAACAAAAATGCAGTTCATGTTGAAAATTTACGAGGGCCCTGCCATATTTCTTCAGAAATACAATCAGGTAAAAATTAGGAAGATCTCTACCAGCTGGGTGGCATTTTTGTGTTTTCTTTACTTATATATATATTTTTTTTTAACTGAAAGACTTTCATTATGCAACTTCTGGCACTTGATAAAATAGAGCATGGTACCTTTGCTAAAACCACAGTTTCTTTGGTTATGTTTAGCATTACACAAACATCTTTCACCTTAGATATCCTCTTGCATTAGTGTGTTTAATTTCAAATACTCTCAGGAACATTACTTTTTTTTTTTTTAAAGAAATTATTTTAATGACGATCAGTAAATGAAATGTACAAGTTATTCTTTTTCCCCCCAAATTTCACAGGTCATTTAAAAATAATCCAAGCCTTCAAAATTATACTTGCATATATTTGGAGCTTTACATGCATATTTCTATTAAAAGCTAAAGTAGTCCAATAATATCATATTTTCACATGGATTTATTTCAAGAAACACAGCACATAATGGCAAAGTATCTTGTAGGTAAAGGTAACAGTAGAAATGTTAAAAAATGTGATTACATTCTTTTTATGAACATCAAAAGCATGAAAACCTGAAGGAAATGTCAATATTTTTTTGTCTGAAGTACACTTCTTGAAAGCAGTCCGGATCCCAAGGAAGTTGATGGGAGTTTAAAGTCATGGGGGCTGAGAATTCAGCCTTAATGTGTGTGAATTCAAGTGAGATCACTAAGAAAAATATCTATTTAGAGTGCTATTTATGAACTGTTTTATCCTGACATAAATGCATCTAAAAGTAGAAACAGGTAACATTCCTTTTTTTCTTTTCCTTCCCCTCATCAGAAGCAGCTTTTTGGTGGTTTCTATAGCAATAGGTAATTTCTATCAATGGAAAATCACTTGAAACCCTAATCTCTGAGGTATAACAGTCCTAATTCAAAATAATAACAACAACAAAAGGAAGCCAAAATCCATGAGGTCACACCAAAACCAAAATATATATTTTAAAGTGAATATATTTTAGAAAAGATGGAGAGAATAATGTTGAATATTTTACTTTTTTCTTGATCACTTGAAGCTAAAAAGACAACAGAAAAATAAATTCAACTCCTTAAGATTTAGGACGACTTTCTTTTGGTAGAGGTTACTTATTACTACAGGCTTTCCTAGCCACACCATTTAGAGAAGGCACGGGCATATATTTATGTTCTTTAAAACAATTCCATACACTTCTGAATTTTTGCCTGAGTAGGTATTTTGTGTATTTGGAGAAATCTACTTCCTAGTAACCTCGAGTGAATTGCAGACACGTATCCATGATTTTACCATGTACGTTATACAAAAAACTGGTTGTGCATAAGACAATCACAGTCAGACTATGTAAGAAACATTTGCCTAATGGGCCATAACACACTGGATAAAAGCCACATATATTAAATCACGTTAGATACGTTTTTGCTGTTGACTTGATTAGTTTTTTCTGTCCAATTTGCCAAGTCAGAAATACTATGTTTCTGACTGTAAGTAGGACAATTTGATTAAAGCATTGCTAACATTTTTTTCCCCAAAATATGGGAAGTGCATAAAGTGCTTCTGCACTGTATTTCCTACTGGTACTTGACCCAAATAAAAAATCCCAAACTCAGAGTTGAAACCCCGAGAGGAGAGAGAAGTCTCAAAATAAAAGTGAAATGAGTATCAAAAGCCTGCAAACGATCCTGGTTATAGGAATGGGAACAGGGTCAGGACCTGAGATTGGCAGTCGCTGCAGAGGTGGAGGCACGAGCCGAGCATGACTGAATTTCCTCAATATTTTTATATCCGTATTAAGACCTAAGAACGCATCATAGCAATTTCATGCTCTCAGATTAGTTTGTAATGTATTGTGGAAAAAAAGTCAATTTATAAATTAAATCACAAATTGGCACTTATCTGTGTTCTTTGGCCTTACTTGAAGATCCTTTCTATAGAGAGGTTCTGACATCTTTCATTTTTAAAGCTAACATTAATATTTTAGGATAAAATTATGCCCTGCAGAAATAAAGATTAAGACAGAACACAAGCCCTTTTCTTAATTAATTAAGAATAAACTGGTGTGTACTTTAATGACTTTTCAGTGCATTACTGCAGAATTACAGAATTCCCAATCTCACACTCTGTAGGATTTGAGTTTTTTTTTGTTTGGGGAGGGGATAGAGGGGACCCTCAGTAACTTCTCTGCTTCTGAAACTTTGTATTACACAGTTATTTTTCACTGCATATTAAGCTTTGTGATGGAAAACCTTTCCCAACTACTCATTAGAAGAAAAATATTAGTTTAAAATTTAAACTGTTTGTGAAGCATAATTTTAACTAGGAAAATTCCTGTTGTAAATATAGAACTGAAATACTGTGATGTGGTTAACTGCACCTGCCACCCAAAAGGGTTTTGCAATATTACGCATAGACTTTAAAAGGAAAAATGATCTGAGAGAAGCAAATAATGGCAACAGCACTAATAAATGTTTGATTAAGTTTATTTAAAGGAATCATTTAATTCCATTAAAAAAAATACTCCATCCAGTTTACTAATATCTACACATTCAGCATTTAAGTACCTACTTTTGCACTTACGTTAAGAATAATATTTAAATACATGATTTTCTTGAAGGTCATCTTCAGTGCTAAGGCAAACACACACACAAAAAAAGAATTTAACATGTTTGCCCATGTATGAGTGAGGACTTAAAGGATAAACTACATTTGTAAACCACAATCTAATAATGCTATGGAAAAAAAAAAAACTTAAAGACACTAAAAGGTACAACCTGAGCCCAAAGAAAAATGTGATGCTTCTAACCATAATGTATAAAAGAGATACTGTATATGAGATAACGTATAATGGAATACCACTTGTATAAACGAGAACACTTTATTCTAGAAGCTGTAGCTACATAAACTACCTACTTGATACGCATGGTGCATAAATTCATACACCTTACACAAAGCAATATTGGGGGATGGAAAGCATAGCCAGCATCACATATCTTAATTACAAAAAATTTATTTGGAAGAAATACCATAGCAGAACAGCTAAGAAGTAGAATGTCACTGGGAATATCACCCAGAGGGGGAAAAAATACATATTTTTTATCCTTATTTCTTAGTGGAAAGCGGGGGAGAAGTTATGGTATGGAACCAGTACAGTAGGCAAATGGGTGCTGATGCCAGTAAAAGGAGATGGAAGACTACAGACAGATGGGAGACAGAACAGGCGGTCAAGGCGTTGGCTTTTGCAGTCCATTTTCCTGTTGGCTTTTTCAACTAAAAATGTAAATTTGTTGAACTTACTAAATTGTGATTTTCTTTCTTTAAAGGAGAAAATTATTATATCCAATCACTCCCTTCAAATCACCCTAAACAAATTAAAAAAAAAAAAAAACAAACTTTATTCTTGTAGAAATAGTCAAGTGCTTGGTTTCTAGAAATATGCCTCCTTAAACTAAGCAGGCAGTAGGAGAAATTAGTCCTTTCTCTGGATACAGTAAGTATCCGTCAGCAATATGTACAATTTAAGAAAATACGTTATATAGTTTTCCTTGAATACTTTTCAAACTTTCCTGAGCAAATTCTTGAGACGCAATAGGACAGTACTGAAGCTAAATCTGAAAAAGCTGAATAAATGAAATGTATATGTTACATTGGAGAGTTTTTTGGTGCTGAACACCGGCATAGCTTCTGCATAATAAATTGTTTCCTTAATTCGATGCACTTGAATGTGCAGGACCAGTATTAGAAATGTTATAACCCCTGAAATGAAACAGCATTGCCATTCTAATACCAGGCAGCACGCACATACTTCCTGATTTTAACGAGACCCTATCCTAAAAACGAAAAATCATCTTCTTCACTGGAAAACTCGAAGGCAGACGTGGGCTCCCGTCCTTCAAAGACTCGCAGAGGGCTGCACGGCACG
Organism: Anser anser; assembly: GCF_964211835.1. Lineage (NCBI taxonomy): Eukaryota > Metazoa > Chordata > Aves > Anseriformes > Anatidae > Anser > Anser anser. The sequence goes on from NC_139722.1 coordinate 5,760,751, forward strand.
CAGCGAGGAGCCCGTCAGAACTTGGCATGCCTCCAGGCGTTTCAGTTCAGCTCGCTCTTAAGGATGAAACCCTGCTAACATATACAAGTTTGCTTAACTCGAGCTGTGCAAGCACACCCACTGTCTTAAAAAGGAACTACTTTTGCGCGTAACGCTTGGCATACGCCTGGCTTTATGGTACAAACCCTTTGGAGCAGTCTGTCTTCCTATCTGCATAAAGAAGCCATAATCATGACTGGCTTCTTTGAGCGCTACCACAACACAAACAAATAAAATTACACACAAAAACTGCATTAAACGGCATTTAGAGTTGCAAAAGCCTGCATTCATAAATTGGGAAATGGCAGTCTGAAGATGGACTGCTGGTCTTAAGACCTTTTTTTTCCCTTGCCATTCAGAGGCTGCCTGCCCCTACCCCATCCCACTAAGGGGGCCCCGGGGTTGATATAAATATATAAAATACCATCTGCCCCATCCCTGCCTCTCAGCTGGGTTTTATCCCCCTCCTGCAGCCAGCTGGGGGCTCCTGGCCCCTCCGATCCACAGCTCACCCCCCAGGCTCTCTCTGGCTTTACCAACTATTTGCTTACAGCAGGGAGATGATGAGAATCCCGACTTGAGCCAAAACCCCGGGTTCTGCCCCGCATTATGGGGGAAGTATGTTTTGCCTCAAACAAAGTATTTCGCTCCAGCAACTTTAATATATATACTGTCTGCTCAGTTGTGGTCCCTTTCCCCATAGAGCAGCCTGCCTTGCCTGCTTTTAATACCCCCTCCATTTTAAGCAACGTGATCATGTCGATCTCTCTCCCTGGTCCTGGCACCTCTAGCAGTATTGAGATAATTTTGCTGCCCAACTGAAAGCCTTCAAGGGAGCAGGCATAGCCAGCCCTTTTTCTGAACATCTGTCTGTATGGGAGATTTCAATTCTCATAGCAGGAGTGAGATGAAGCCACTGAAATAGAGGAATCCTAGCAGGAAACGTTAGGGAACCTTACTACAGCTTAACACGGTGCTGATCCGAGCCATAATTGCACCACGGCTCCGCTAGTTGGACGAATGCATGCATGTGTTCCTGTCCTCAGAATTACTGCTCTTTTACATAATTTAACAACAAACATAAAACATTGCCGAAGTAAGGTTAAATTACTTATCTCATAGTTTGGTAAAAACATCCAGGACTCCCCGATGTGACGTAGAAAAACTACTTCACAGGATGAGGAAAACTAATGTTTGGGTAATTTTATTATGTTTTAATCGTATGTACTCTTCCTACCATGCAGAGAATGCTCCTGAAAGCAGTGCCACACACAGAATTAAATGCAATAACAGAAATACTCCCAAATAAATATATTGTTAAAAGGCTGAGAAGGCCAGAAAATTATAACTTTTTAGCTTCCTTAAGAATGGCAGAAATTACAGAGCACATTAAATGCTTAATACACTGTGAAAGTATGGATCAGTTCTAATAAAGTAAAAGTCAGCGTACATTAAAAAAAATGTGATAACTACATAATCATTTAAATTTGTTCTATTTCTGACTATTCTAAAGAAGCATTGTAAAGAGAAATGCAGAGGTAAGGTATGAACAATGCTTTATATTTTTAATAAATTATAAATTGAATGTGTCATACATCAAGTAAAATCTACTTTGGCTAAATACTAGGACCAATGTCTTCTATTCTTTAACTAATTCTACCACACATTTATTCATTTCTTATTTATTCTGTTATGCTACAGCTGCCTGTTTAATAATGAAATATGTAACATCTTCCACTTCCCTCTGCCAATTTATCTTTTTTTATTCCATAAATAAAACACTTTTATCTGTTAGGCATATAAAACATATATAAATCAGAAATTCTGCAGAACAGAGCTTTTGAATTCATATTTTCAAAGATCAGTTAAGAAATATGTTGCTCTAAGACCAAAGTCTTATTTATATGAGTTTGTGGCTTAACTGACAAGTATTTTTCTGTGACAAGTAAGGGCAGACAGTTTGTATCTTAAATACCATAATCCAGTTTTCAACCCATGTAGACGTCTGGAAGGGAACCAGTCAGTAAAGTAAATTATATTATATCCCACTGACAGTCCAAATACAATCCAGGAGATTCATTACTTCTACCAAAGACAAAAGAAAAATATGGGAAAGGTGTGGGAGGGTCAGAAATATCTGCAACTTGCAAGATTGCTTAATCAAAGTGAACAGACATTATTTTTAAAAACACAAATAGCAGTTATTTCTTGGTTTAAATGCAAAGGTGGAATATAAGCAACAGCTTGCTACATTTTTATGTGAGGCCATGGGCTAACTGTTTCTGTTTTACAAGCTGCCAGGAGTTTGACCTCTTTAATTTGCTGGGAGACATGGAAACAGCACCTCAAAAATGATATTTCTTAGCTAATGTGAATATTTTCTCTCTGCATGCTTTATATTAGTTTATGCAGTTATTTATTCACAAGAGATTTTCCAATTCTTAGATAGTGGCCTCTCACACAAGACAGACCTCACTGATCTAGAAGCCAAGATGTGCAGATAATTGCAGGCAAAACTGCAATTTAGCCTTTTTAATTCCAAAGTAACATCTGAGAAGGAACATTTCTGCATGAATTACAGTCTGAACTTAAATAGTACATTCTTTTCTTGCAGTAACTTCTTCAGCTAACAACCCAAACTGGGCATTTACAAACTGAATCTCGTCCTTACCTGAAGTGGCTCCATATGAAGACGAATACAAACTCAGATTTTTTTTATTATTATTATTTGTTTTTTGTAACAGGAATTATGAATAATTATAACTCATTCATTGCTTTATTCGTAATATATATTCCAAAATCAAACTAATCCAAACTTGATGTATACAGAATATTACCTATACTATATGAGATGCAGACAGTCCCTTCTCTCATTTCCAAATGAGAAACTGAGCAAATATGGTTTTTAATTACAACACCAGTTTCAATTTCCACACAAAGGCCATATGATATTCTACAGAACAAGAAATTGGGAAAGAGGCACTAAGTATGCAGCATACATTTTTCTGTGCTTTAACTGAATTCTTTGATTCTAGTCAGACCTACAGTATTGTATTCAAAGTTATTCCTGATGAATTTTAGAAAATTACTCACTTCTAGTTCCAAAATTTTGGAAACATTTTTTTTCACTGGGATCTTCCTGCTCCCCTGAAAATGCCCCTGCAGCCATCACTTCACCTTGGTAGTATTCATATATCTGCATGAGTGGGAGAAAATTCCTCTGTTTTGACAGAAGCTGGAAAGTGAGGAACTGGGTATAACTCCAAAGTTAGTGACTCCTATAAAAACTCGGTATGCATCTTCAGCAGCTGAAGTGAAGTTTATTTCCATAACACAAAAAAAGTTAAGTTTCTGTGAAAACAGGAGAAGCCTCTCTATAAACTCAATAGCTACAACTGTACAAAATATTTTAAGTTGATGCATAAGAGAACATGTTTTTATTCCGTAGGCTTGTATTATGGGAAGCTTAAATACAGATTATCTCATTCAGTAACTCCCACTTTACAGTAGTAGCAATTCATTCTAATTGCTTGGGTAGCACACTCAGGAAAAAGAGTATTTTTCCTTTTCACTGAATAATGTTTCATGTTCGGTTAAATGCAGGAAGTTACACCACCATTGGAATGTGATTGTCTGCGACTGCATAGGTTATGCATAGGTTTGTGTTTTGCTAAATATTAAAATGTTAGCCCTTCAGCATCGCTTTGCAAAATATTTTTAGCTTATAACTAGCTAAACTAAAAAGGAATCTATCCACTGCAATCAAAATAATTTCAAACCATGCATAATCATTTTTCACAGATTTTTTTTTCCTGTATGGAGTGGATTATAGTAAATGTAATTCACACATGCTGTTTCTTATTCAGAGGAAAACACAGAATAAGGATGTGGAGAATTTCTAGCCAAATCTTCATTCAGATCCAAGATCCACGGACGCCACTGTAATTGAGAGACATTCACAACCAGATAGCTGTAGACTTCATTTTCGTTTAAAATAATACCTCTTCTACATCAGTTCCAACTAAAACATTAATGTTATTTAACTTCTAGCAAACTGCCTTGAGCTGAACGTACAACAGATTACAGTTTCTTGTTTTAATTTCGTTCAGCAAAGGACGTTGCTCAGAACCGTATACTTACACTCACAGATCGATTATGTAAACGTGCAGCTTCTTTTCAGACTGCTATAAAATTACGTGTAACTAATAACATTCTTCTTTTAGAGCTTGATTCGTCTGGCATGTGACAATGGAAAATGAGCTATTCCTCCCATACATCAACATATACACTGTGTCAGTTACTTGAGCTCATCGTGCTCAGCCTAAAAATGCCTACTCATAACGCCTAGTCACTCAGCAATCTGAAATGCTTAATTAACTGTCAAAGAAACACTTTTATTGCTTTCAGATTTCAAATAAGCTGTGATTTAGTTCCACCGCTCTGCCACTCTGCTTTGTATAAAGAAGAATGATTTCAAAATGCCACACTTGAAATTTTACAATATGAGGGGATATAGAGTTGTATCATATGAAAACGTATAAAGGAGAAACAACCCCAAGAAATACTAAAGCTACACTGTGTTTTTTTCTCAGGGCTCCCCACCTCTATAACAGATGCTTATTTCAATTTTAAAAGCATTATCAATTCCATATTGATTACTGCCAGTGTACAAAGGAGGAAAAAATGATTAAATCTTCCAAATAAAAGTTTATTTTAAAGGTGACCTTATTTTAAAATTAACTTAAAAATAACAGAGATCTGCTCCCTCAGGTATTCTATAAATACTCGTGTGCTGGTTCTCAGCTTCATCAGAGGACACTCCCCCGAGCATCTGTAGCTTGCATGTCAGTCTTTTCATTTCCAATTTGAAAAAATTATACAGATTTTTAGGCAGTTCAGTAACCCTGTAACTTTAACAGGCTTTCATTACTAAGTTGTGATTGGAAAATGCTCACAAAGACAATCACATTCCAAAATCATTTCATCAGTTTATCTTGTTTCTCATTTTCCATGCACAGAACCTTTCACTTATAAATTAAGCTAACCACGTCACCATTTCTATAAATTTTAAGCAACATAGCTCATTTGAAACTGATGTCCAAATGCCAGAATAAAGGGGCATGCTTTACTACAGTTGTTTCTATACTACAATGTTGGCAAACGTTCCAGCCCACGTTTGGATTTGATTTATTACAAAATTATTGCGTGGGTACTTGCAGAGATATGTGAAATGATGTCAAATTATCACTGCAAACACATTAGAATATTTTACAAAAACTGTAAAGAAAGAAAACATTACAGCCATGTTGTTAAAAATATGTAGCTATTGACTAGACTAAATAAATTGAGGTGTCCTTTCTCTGAAGTGAAATTAGTACACTTTTTCTGTATCACAAGAGGCAGTACCTGGAAATTCTGCTTTGCTGAAACATTGAAATTCCAAAAAGTTATTCCAAAGGATAAGCATATTTTTTCTGTAATTTTAAGCTTCAACCACTTCCCCAAATTTTTCCAAATTACATTTAAAAAATATTTAAATTCACAGTTAAATGACATCTTAGAAAGCCAAGGCAAATCTTAATATTGCTTTTCTACCTTGTAATAGTCATTAGATAAGTTTTCTCCTTAGTGAACTCCAAAGAAAAAAATTGCAACCAAGATATTTTTGAATATCAATTAATATAGACTCTAATCATAGTCTATCTCTGAAGCATATTTCTATTATTCAACAAATAAAAAAAAATATTCTGAAGTCTAATTTAAAATAAAAACACATGAAACTCACAGTTACATGTCTAAGAAAAACACATTACTATTTAAATGAATAAAAGGAAAGAATAAAATAGTACTTGAAAAAATAAGTTTCTTCTTTTGCACCTCTTAAGAGACTTAAGCTGTAAAAATACCTATAAGATATAATAAAATAGCTAAAAATGTATTTAAAGCTATTTTCCACTGTGATCAGCAATTTTAAGAGTGAAAATAGATGACATTATCACGTGACAGGCCAGCATGAGACATGTAGCTTTAATATTGATTTGAAATAGCCATTTTCAGGGAACAGTTGAAATAACAGGGGCTAAACGTTCGATGTTTGAAGTACTGCTAGAAATGGCAAAAAGAAGTGTCAATGGAAATTCAGTCACCACACAGACTCTTCATTTTCCAACGTCAATATACTGAAGAGAAGGTCTCCCCTTCAATACTCACATTCAAAATTATGTTAGCAGCAAAGAACCTACGCATTTTAAATTTCTCTATTTGTTAAATTTGTTTTACTTTCTCTGCCGTATATTTCCCAGGCAGGAAAATAAAATTGGTAACCTCTCAGGACTTTAATTTACGGTGCCACAATTCAAATCATAGCAAGATTTCACACAGTCAGCACTGAAGTAAGATCCGTAGACACTGAATGAAACATGTATTTAAAGAGAAAAGGAAAAAGAGATGCCATGCAGTAGGTAAGATTTAAAATTAAATTATAAATAAATACCATTATAAATCAGACTGCAGCATTAATTACGGTGTGTTTGACTATGAAACATGCAACCCCATGATTTTTAAATTGTAGCATCTCAGAAGAAATCAGAATTTACAGTAAGACTAACTTTTACAAGGAGCCATTACCCAATAGAAAACTAAACTACAAAAAAAAAAATTCTTTATTCTTCACAGCTGCCTCTTATATTCCCGTGCCACATCTGCTCATTATATTTACTCTATCTTTTGCTCTAATAATTTTCTGTCCTCTGATAATTCCACACCAGCAAGATAATACCGCTCCCAAACCATACCACCACAGATGGATAGGAAGTTTAGTTGGGAAATGGTGGAAGCCACTTCCAAAGCAGCTTGCTAGAAAATACATTCAAGAAATATATCTTTTACAAAAAATCAGTGTAAAACCATAGTTGAATAAAACCAGCACTGTGAATAGGTACAACAACTCCAGATTTTCACAGTTTTTGCTTAACTATGCCAACCAGGGAAGGTCAGTTTCTATACTTGCTTCCTACAACTTCTGCTCACAGCTATACGTTGGGGTGCAGCTCAGCAGGATCAGGACCCAGAGTGACCAGTAAGACCCTCTGGGGTTTGATGCCCATTCTGGGATACTGCCCTAGGGCACGAGACTCTGAAAAAAATGGGCAATAATTGCAATGCAGCCTGTACTATATTTAACTTTTTCACAGCATCACAGGAAGGTTTAGGTTGGAAGGGACCTTTGAAAGCCATCTGGTGCAACCCCTCTGCTAAAGCAGGGCTACCAAACATGGCATATGGGGGATCTGGAATATGGGGAAACTGGAATATGGGGGCAGAATTCAAGTGTCTGCCTTCCTAAACCTGTCTGTGGGTGGGAGACAGACGCCCACCTCCCCAAAACAGGCATTTTTGATCAGATCTTGAGGATATAAAGCTAAGTACACTGTAAAGTATCATACTAAATACATCTATAATAATACGATTTATAATTTAGGAGAGAAGGGACCTCTGATCATCATGTGGTCTAAATTTCCACTGAAAATATGGGTGGTGGTAAAATACATGAGTTATATAAAAGACTACCTAGTCTCCAGAAGCTTACAGGACTTTACCACTCTCTGAGCCTTAGGTGGATTTCAGTGTTCAAGTCTCAGCTCCGGCAGATTAAGTTTTGCATAATACTGAGAGTTAATTTTCATTAATGAAATCCATAAATTCACATGCATTTTAAATCCCATTTTTCTGCCTTAAGCATTCTTTATGAATGCCATTAAAAGAAACGTACTTACTTGTACAGTCCACTGTCTTGCCACTGCAAATAAACATCACCTATAAATGCAGCCGCAATTTTATGTTCTACCTTCACTTCCAATAGAGCATGGTAACAATTTGCATATTCCATAAATCTATATCCCTACTAGCAAACCTAAAACAATTGATTTTCCAACTAAACTCCTTGAACTTCTCTTCTGCCTGTTCTCCTACAGCAGTTCTTCAAAGTGCAAGTAAAACCACTGTACGTTGCTATCAGTTCAGGACATCCTCGATATTCCAAACTTTCAGCATAAGATTTGCCAATGGCTTACCCTCACCTTCAAATTCAAATTTTCTTTATTTAACCCTCACACTGTAACTATGCTCCTACTAAAACTTGCAACTAATTTCCTCCTGCTCAACACCTTTCTGTCCTATTCTTTCTCCAGTACTAAACTTTTTATCACTTCCTTCCCCCCGGCCAGCCTGAACTCACCATTTCCATGAAGCCTCCTACATTGGCAAAAACAATACCCTTGCCTCCAACAAACTTTTTTTCCATCAAACAACGCTACATGTATTTTTCTTTTGGAAGGTCACGTACAGATGAACCAGTAAGACTATGAAACTGCAATCTTCTACCACGGAGTGTTACATTTTCCACACGTTGCAGACTTAACCAGCTACACTCCCTTGATAGGTGCTGACCTCGTCTAGTAGGTTGGCTTGTACCGTAAGTCCTTCCAGAACAAGGTATGTCCTTTTTTCCCTCCCAAGGAGGCCATAGACTATAATGGTAATTTAAACTAATTTTTGATTGTATTAGCTCTTTGCAGATAGTCACAATGTAAGTGTGTAAGGGAAGGTAAGTGAGAAGAGTCCAACTCCAGTTGCCATCATGATGGTTGACAGAGTACAGGAAGAGAACTAAAAATCCCCTAACATGTCTGAAAGATACTGCTGCTTACAGAGGACAATAGAGATAAAACCCACTATCCTTTCAGATGCACATTTTTGTCATGCTGAAAAACCCAAACACCAGGTTTACCACTAGTTAACTACTTAAAATAGTCCTAAGACGATAAGGATAATAAATAATACAAGAGCTATAAGAGAGTTGCTTCACCAAACTGATGGTGGGATACAGAAATATTAAACTTACAGTTTCCTCTTCATACCTTTTCTGTGGCTTGCTCAAAACTAGTAGGCTGGGATGATGCTCAGCCTACCAAAGAGGTGTATATATAAAAACATCTCAACAAATGTTAAACCAGCTGCCCTACATTATATTGCATAAAGAACATTCTGCCACAAATCTGAAAGTGCTTGTAAAAGAGAATATACCTGTCCTCCCTTGGAAAGTGGATAAATAAGTCAGACACCAAACAAACAAGGTTCCAAGATCATCCACATGCATCACGGTATGGCACAGTGTGCATAGACAAGCCCACGGCATTTTGGTCTGGTTTTCAGACTAGAGAAACTGGCAGGGGGAGGAAAAAATAACTAAATCTAAAATACCAACCTGATCTACTGCTGTACAAAGGGCAAGCTTTTATGAATCCTCCTAATCACTTGAAAAGCATGGCTGGTGAAAAGATGCTGCCGAAAGATGTATGAAAAACATACTGCCATACATCCTACTTAACGTAATTTGTTAAATTAAATTTTGTTGTAACACAGTAAATTTAAGCAAGCCAACAGCATGCTGTCAAAAACTTTATAAACCTGAAAATTAAACTTTTATAACCCAGAAAAATGTCAATATAATGAGAGCAATTAACTGCAGGAAGAGATTTTAAACAATAAAGGTATGTATAAATGAGCAGCATGGCTCATAGCGACAGTATCTAGCCATTCAATGACCACCCAAGTACACACAAGTTTAGAAACAAGTAATGTACTTCCTACAACAAATCTCAAAACTTTCTGACCACACACAGGCTATGTGGCAAAAAAAAAAAAAAAAAAAAAACTAAGAAAAACAGTCTAACGATTTAAACAAACAGAAGTTTATAAATGTGTTTTATTAAAAAAATCCTAATTTATAACATCCAAATGCCAGAAATAGGACCAGAAAAAGCCAGCCATGACAAAAGTGACAGTTACATGATGACAAATGAACTGTTTCTCACTTTTTAAGGAAATCTTCACTGAAAGTACTATAATATTATTATAAAAATTCATTAGAAGTGAAATTAAAAAAATCTATATTCATTATATGCATACTAGCAGTGTATCACGCAGACCAGCCTCAAAATACATTGAAGTAACTGTAACTCTACCTAGATAAAAGTATTGTATGTACAAATTTGCAAACATATTAATGAAAATGCCAAAAACAGCACATCTAAATTTGATTTCTGTTGTTATTACAGCAACAACCTGTGGACTTAAAGGGATGAGTGGTTACCACTGTGAGCACAAGCAAGCAGGAAGATAGCCCATGCACGGAGAGCTCCAACAGCCCACAATACACGTTTAAGATAAACCATAATAGGAAACAGCCATAAAAGAGAAGACAGATGGGTAGATGGAAATAGTTGTAAACCAAGCAGATTTGTTAATGAAGGAATAATCACATCTCGTTACCCGTGTAATTACTATCAGCAGTGGCCCCTAGGCATTACAGCCAAAGGAATGAAAGAAATTTAAATTCTCTAAGAACTATGCTTATAAATATCCACGCTCCCCACCATTTGCAACTTTATGCCACTTTCTACCACTTCAAATGCCATCCTTTCATTTACACTACAAATCTTGGATCGTTTTTCTATTTCACAAAACACTTCTGTTCTTCCACTTAAGTCTCCTTCATTATGTAGAAATATGGTTCTTGGAGAACCACAGTTTCACTGACTGTTGTAATTACAGTTTATCTTCCCTCATCTGAGTGGGATGCCAAGCTCTTAACGGCCAAGATTATATATTAATCTTTATTTCTCCAACGTTGTTAAAATTGACTTATCACTTCAAATCTAAACAGCAACAAATAAGTAAAAGTCAAGGGTAGCATGAAGATACCATAGGTAATTTTATTTTACAGATATTGTGAATAAACAAGAGCTCTTTTGGAAGGTATAGATTTGTTCATACGGTACACATGCCTATGAGAATATAAAATCACACTCTTAGCTTTTTTTTTTTTTTTTTTTTAAGCAAAAGTGAAATACTTAAGACCTACATGGTGCTACAGAATAAAATACATCACTAGTATACATGGCATACCATTTGTTTCCAAAGTACAGTACTATACCTGTGCAAAAAACACACCAATACTGATGTTTACTGAGACGTTAATTCTACATATACACACATGACATTTTTCTGTGGAGGGACACTTCTCATTTGAAAGTCAGGACTGTATTTTTCTTCCTCCTCCAGCTATATATACTTGTTATAGCAACATTACGCTAACTATAGGTAAGCAGAGTATTTAAGAAACACTTAAAGCAGTGTTTCTAATTTATAATTGTATTTCTAATACATGAAAATGTCTTATATTACCTGCAGTATACATTAAAATACATTGTTGGTACAGTTCTGCTTCTATAGATTGCACAGCATTTTCTGGATTGGGCAAGTCCCTCAAAGTATGAACAGATGCCCCTTTTCTATCCACATTGTCTTTTATGCTTGCAAGCATTAAAAGAATGAGAGAAACTGCAATAAAATAACCCTTTAGTTTCGTTAACAGAAGAACAAGAAATGCAGGTGCTGCAAAAGATCACCAAATTTTGAAAAATAGTATGAACATTTAATTTGCAGCCATGAAACTGCCAGAACATATTGAAAATGATCAGTATTTCTTTTCTAATGTTTTACAGAAAATGAACTTCCTATAACTCATCACATAAATTTCCCCAAGTCTCCCAACGCTGACTCGTTTCACTGGCTACAAAAAGCAACAAAGCTATTAAACAACAATTTTCACTTAAGGCAGATATTTAGACGCATCTATGCTTTCTGGTAAAATATACAGAAAACAAAAACTAGTATTTCAGATCAACAGAATGAAATGCTTATTTATTAAATATTTAATCAGAACCATCTCCAGTCTTCCTGAGTTGGTTATGGGACTTTTAATTCCTGTATAATACTCTCAGCTCCAAACCGTTTCCATCGTGGAGAGCTACACGTTCAAAAAGAAATATTAATGCTAACTGATCAGGAAGATTCACACAGTATCTTACGAAGAAGGAGTCCTTTTATGAAAGGAAAACTTTTACTTTGGAGTACCTTTTCTGTCTTAAAATTCACCACATATACAATTTGATCAAAGAGAGATTTCCATCAGCAATTGACCAACACACTCAACTGTTCAGCATCATAAGGGGAAAAACTAACAACCCACGATGTACTATTATCCACTTAAAATAAATACTGGCCTTGAAACATGCAATAGCATCATAAAAATAAAAGTACCACTCTTTATTATCTCAAACTACAAAAATGAACAGAAAACTTGAAAGTGCTTACAGGGTGGTTCTAAATATCCTGATGGAGCCTATTTACAGGTTAGTTAAGATTTTATTGAATGCCAAAATTTAAGGAATAAGGAAAATGTAAATAACTAAAATTTAGCAAAGGTTTTCCAGATAATGATCCAAGAATGGAAATTCTGAATAAGCTTTTAAATACCAACATGCTGATATGTGTAAAATATAATGGTCTCCAACAGCCAGTACAAAAAGAATGGAAAAACACAATCAAGCTATGCTAAATAAAGCCGCTTGAGTTAGCAAAACAGATTTTACATAGCCTTCAAAGGGAAACACTGCAAGAAAGGTTTTTTTATTTAGATTTTTCAACTAAACTATGTCTGTTTAGAAAAAAAAAAAATCTATAAATCTTAAAATAAAGTCTTGCAATAAATTTGTAGCACACACATCGGATTGCACCATGTCTCTAGCTGAGATCTATTTACCTCTAACTCCAGTTGTTCCTCTTCAGCATCACCACCTCACAGCTCTCGCTTCCATGGTTCAGCACCACAGCATGGAGAACCATATGCAGGGAACAAGCAGGGGTTTACCATGATGATCCATATCTCTATCTCCACATACTTGAATTACCGCAACTACTGTCCAGGAATGAAGACTAAAATCCAAAAAAACTTGTAACAGTACAACGCTTAGAAACCAACTGCTCCTAACAGCACAAAGGTCTGAAGGTCATTCAGTTGTCAGTAGGTCCTTCTTCTTTTGCACCTTTCACAAACCCATTCCTACTGAAATACAATCCATTTCAAATTTTGTTTTCTGGTAGGCCTTTCTGGGCTTCCATCCTAATTACATTATCAAATTTGCATCCAATAGGCAAAGAAAGCTCTACTATTTCACTGGAAAACTAATATTATCCAAGAGAGGACTGGAGATAAAGTAAATTACTTTCTAGAATCTTTAAAATAAAGATTATAGGTTATATGACTACAATCATAGAATACTCTAGGTTGGAAAAGACCTTCAAGATCACCAAGTCAAACCATCAACCTGGCCTACTGAGACCCATCACTAACACATGTCCCTCAGTGCCACGTCCATATATCTCTCAAATACCTCCAGGGATGGGGACTCCACCACCTTCTCAGGCAGCCCGTTCCAATGCTTGACCACCCTCTCCATGACGAAATTCTTCCGGATGTCCAATTTAAACCTCCCTGGTGCAACTTGAGGCCGTTTCTTTGCGTCCTATCACTTGTCACCTGAGAAGGAGACCAACACCCTCCTCGCTGCAGCCTCCTCAGATAGCTGTACAGAACCAGGAGGTCTCCCCTCAGCCTCCTCTTCTCCAGGCTAAACAACCCCAGTTCCCTCAGCCCCTCCTCATATGTCTTCTTTTCCAGTCCCCTCACCAGCTTCGTTGGACTTTTCTGAATGCATCCCAGCAACTCGAAGTTCTTCTCTTAGTGAGGGCCCCAACCAGGGAAAAAAATGTAAAACAAATTAAACCTCATACAATAGCATCAAAAAAACTTTCGTACTATAATCTTATTTGTAAAAAAATGCTTTAAAACTATCTGCTATGTGCTACAGAATCTTTTATTTATTAAATATATAAAGTTCTCTAAATATCAGCATCAAAGTATATTACTACCTTTATTTGACAAAGCAATTTGATAGCAACACCAGATTCAGCCCAGTTTCAACCCCAGCTATCGGGACACTCAGTATCATTCAAGTGAGACTCTCTTATCTTGCAGATTCGTGTTAAAAGAATTCCTTAATTCTTCAGTGCATTGTACTGTTCAAAATTGAAACTCTGTAGACTTAAAAAAAAAAAAAAAAATTACCTTTGAGGATTACAGGTGCAGCTGGTAGCTCAAAATTTCAAGTCTAGAATGCTTGCAGATATGAGTTTCTTGCTCTTAAACATGGACATAAATAAATAAAAGAACCGCTTGATGTCTAGAAAAATTATGTCAGCACATCACATGACACGAGTTAGAGTTAGGACAACCACTCACTGAACTCATGTGTAGCTGATCGCCTTACACGGAAAGGATTGCGGTGTGACACCGATGACCTAAAAAGGTACCAAATGGAGACCTTTCCCACAGTGCAGGACCCATGCATCAGCCTGGGGCAAGAGAGGAGCAAAAGCAATATTCTGCAAATGCCCAAGATCTCAATACCAACCTGGCATGGGTGAGTTAAAGGTAGGCTGAATGAGCACTGCACTGAGCACATGACACTTTGCAGTACTGAAAACTGTTAGAATTAAAACAAAAAAAAAATTAAAAAAAATAATTAATAATTAAAAAAAAAATTAAAGTTCCAGTGCCAGCAACTCACAGCACTTGGTATCAAGTTTTGGAAAAAAGAGCTTAAACAGATTTCTTCATATTACATACGTGATTCCTTCCAGATACTAGTAAAATCCAGTAATAAAGGATATGTTAGCACCCTGTTGTATCAATATGGGTTTTAAGAGTGAGAAATTGAAAAATTAAACCTAATCTACAGTTAATCTACGTTAAATTATTTCTCTTTACTGTCCACACTTGTGGAGCAGGTTATGCCAATTACAGCAGGAACCTGAGTCAATGTAATTGACCTCATTTAGACTTCCACTTGTGCTTACACGAACCTACAAAACAGCAGTCTCTCCTCTCACATGGCATTAGCATGTCTACAATCTTAAAATTACTTTTAAAATAAGAAACAAAATTGAGTCATGAGAAAGTGACTGTTATTTCTGAGAGCACTGTTCTCTCCAAGCGGTAAACTGAACGAACCCTTAGCAAAAATAACTAATGATATACAGAAAACTGATGAGAAAACACCACTAAGGGCAAAGAAAAACATTTTAAGCTTCAACACGTACTTGTGATCTGCCACTCTAGAACATTTTCTTTTAAGCTACCATTTTTGGAGACTAATCACAAACCAAAGCATTAGAGTTCACATATCAGTTAAACATTCATGTGTAACTGAGATTTTCACATTACTCTTAAAATACTGAATACTTTACCACAAAAATGAAGATTAAAAAGATGGTTACTCGCTACTACATTTGTTTTCATGAGAACATCACTTTGAGTTTATTAGCTGCCATCTTTCCTTCTTACTTTTCTGCAAATCCCAATTTTCTGTTTCCCCTCCTCAAATGCTCTTCAGAAAATGAGGGAATTCGCACACTGAGGAGAAATTCCGTAAGAATAAAAGAGCATGCAATGCTTTACAGGAATTCATAAATAAAGCTCCTTCTATTGCTCTTGGTAGCACTACAGGTAGAGGTTTCATTACAAAAAGGAAATGCTTGGAAAAGAACACAGGACTTTCCCATGGGAGCAGAGCTATTCCAAACCTAAGCTGCCCCTAACCTATTGAAACTGCACATTCGCTAATTTACCTATGCTTTCCTCAGTCTTGAAGATTATATATAAAGAAATGTGGTTGATACAAACATCCTGGTTTTGTAATATTTTTCATAGAAGGCAATTCGTGCCTAACCCCACCACCTCCTACAACAAAGGAATACTTTCTGTCCACCTGGGAAGAACAGTGGATGCTGTTTGCCCAGACTGCAGCAAAGCATTCAGTGCTGTTTTCCACAACCTCCTTGGCTTGGTCTGACTGGATGGGTGGTCTGCGAGATGGGTGGGAAGTTGGCCTACAGGCCGCATGCAGAGGGTGGTGATCAATGTTTCTTACTCAAGGCTGGAAGTCTGGATGATCTCCCATGGATCATTACCGGGTCCACACTGTTCAACATCTTCATAAGATGTTGGGAAGGGAAGACCAACTGACATCATCACCTTACTGCAGCTCTTCAATACTTTAAGGGGGGATTATAAAAAAGATGGAGAGAGACTTTTTGCCCAGTCAGATAATGACAGGACCAGGGGGAAAGGCTTTAAACTAAGAGAGAGGAGATTTAGATTAGATGTTGGGAGACAATTCTTCACTCAGAGGGTGGTGAGGCACTGGAACAGGTTGCCCAGAGAAGCTGTGGATGTCCCATCCCAGGAGGTTTTCAAGGCCAGGCTGGATGAGGCCCTGGGCAACCTGATTTACTGGGCGGCATCCCTGGCCATGGCAGTTTCCAAGAGGTGACCAGGCAGAGTGACCAGTGGAGCCCTCATCTGGGCTCCATCTTCCATGAAAGGCTGGACCCGACGGCCTGCCAAGGTCCCTTCCCATCTGGGCTGTCCCATGGTCCTGTGATTCTACATGGGCCTCTGGGATAATTACACCATTTGTTCTGAAGAGTGTTTACCCTTACCCCATAATGATTTTCAGATCTGACTTTATACATAATGCCACATTCTCTGATGGTCTTTTGGATACAGGTATTCTCCCCACTACCCTGAACCTGTAAAGGAGTTTGCATGGATAACACTCACCATTTACTGGTGTTTGCCACTTACCCTTGAGAAACTGAACACCGGCAAGACAGCTGAAAATTAATGAAATAGGGGAAACAAAATGAAAGGAAAACTATGCATATAAATGCTACTTAAAGAGAAACCTTTGCAGCAAATCTATGCAGTCCAAGTGACAGTTTATCAACATATCAAGACTTTGCACTTGTATTCGTAAAGATTGATTTCTTTTCCTTTTCCCTCTGAAAATCTCCTCTTCTTCTCTAACCCTTACTTCTGTCAGAAAGACATTTTCACCTTGCTATCACTAGTGCTCCCACACTGGAAATGCTATTTCTGTCTTGGCCCCAGTCAGCTGGGCTTACTACCTGCTTAGCCAGAAAACACATTACTGTGATTTAAACATAAAATTTACGTGGAAATAAATATTGTCTTCCAAAAGACCATATACCCACTCACAGTAATTCCCCAGTTTGAAACATCACTAAAGAAGTACCTATAAACATGAGGTGTCTTGCAAAAGTTTCAATTAAAACTGATACGTTATATATTACATATTAACAGTCAACAGCTCTCTTAACTCGTACTAATCCTATATCCAACTACTGCTAATTTTCTTTACTCTCTCAGATTCTAACAGAGATAAAAGCAAACCTCAAAATTTAAAGCTTTCCAGATACATGTTCATGATATGTTATACAGAGCCCTTTTTTTTCTTTTTTTTCCTTTTTTTTTTTTTTTGGGGGGGGGGGGTCATTTAAAAAAAAGGAAATGGGAAAACAGGTACAACAACATATTTTAGGGTAACGAAGTCAAGTGCTGTTTGAGGGATGGGTAAAAGACTGCATCACTTCTTAAGCATAACAAAAAGCATTAAACAATGTAAGGGAACAAATAACAGTGTTAATGTTCATATAGTCACCAATTCTATTCCTGCGTAGTTTCTTAATCAGAATTAACTTCCAATGTAAGATACACAGTCCTTTACTTGCATTTGTTTATATGAATTAATTATTCTAGACAAAGTGGGAAAGGACTGCTTCCAAATTAACAACAAAATTATGGAAACCTCTCCACGTTATCTTCTTTCCAGCACCTAGGACAAAATCCAGGAGTTGTAACCTCGCAGGATTTATTGTCAGTTAAGTCTCATCATACCTGCACAACCACAGAAAACAGAACTGGCCGTCAGGAGCAATTCTTACAGGCATTTCTGCAACTTTTATTTTCTTTCATTTTAACTGTTCCATATCTAGGTACTAGACAGTGCCTGACCACAAACCAGCCGAGTGGCGCAATTATTCATACTATTGGTAATAATCGCGTCTGCATAGCTGCAGCATAAACCTGTAATTACACAGGCAGGATATCCCCAAGGCTTGGGAAACAGCATTAGTTTTACAATATGAATTTAACAAGCTGAAACTTATTCATGATAGAAAAAAAAATAAATTCAAGGAAAGCCTAGACCTTGCCAGTTATAACTGAAAAAAACTAAAAATGTACTGGGGACAAAAAGAAGAATGTAAGAATAATGCTCACAATCATTTTGTCTGGGACACAAGACTGCAGAGGCATCTCATGTGATGATCCTGGAGAGAAGAGGGATTCAGGAAAGCTGGCTGATTTTTGCCTCCTCAAGAATGGCTGATCCCAATGAGCACGAAAAGCAGAGGCAGCAGGAAGCCTGCTTGGGTGAGCAAGGAGCTCCTAACTTAACTCAAAAAAAGGAAGCGTACAGGATGTAGAAACAGGAACATGTGAACCAAGAGTACAAACACTGCCCAAGTGCGCAGAGATGAGGTTAGGAAAGCCAAAACTCATCTTGAGCTGAATATGGTGAGGTGCTTAAAGATAAATACTTAAAAAAGAAAAACCTTCTACTGTTAATAACCTGTTCCAGCATTTGACCACCCTAAGAGAGCTTTATATAGTCTCCATCCTTGGAGATATTCCAAACGCAGCTGGGTGCAGCCCTGAGCAACCTCCTCTAGCTGACCGTGCTCTGGAAAGGCTGAGTGCACCAGATGATCTCCAGGGGTTCCTTCCAACCACAACTCTTGTCTGATCCCACTTAGACATGGTACAAAAAAACTGCAGAGTTTTTTTCCCAAAAAGATAATTTAGTGCATGGTATACATCCTGTATATTGTATCTTAATGATTTGTTTTTCAAAGTTCTCACAAATTTTGGAAATACTGGGCGAGGTGGTTAAATAATGTATTTGTTTCAACAAGGTCAAAAGTACTTACTAAGCACAGTAAAGCACGGAAACGTTGTAGGAAAAAACATGACGACAGAAGAATTCAGGTTTGCAGTAGGCTTAGATAACTTAATTTTAAGAAAGAATAAGAAAGGAGCCCAGACAAAAAGAACATTCCCTCCCCAAAATATGTGAGTGTTTCTGTACGTACACATCAGTGGAACACATTTTTTGCTTTACGGCCAGTGATGAGTGGTGTGTCCCAGGGGTCAGTACTGGATCTGGCCCTGTTCAACACCTTCCCTACTGGCTGCCAGTAAAGGAGAGCTCTCGTTACTCTGGCCCACGGGTTATCCAACAACAAAGCCTCGGAGCAGGCAGCAGGCAGACATCAGGCCTCATGTTCCCTATGGCCAAACCGAGTCCTCTTCCATTTCTGCTATCAACTGGCAGTAGCAGGAGAAAACAAAAACCGAGGTTGTGTCTGAAATCTGAAAGTCTATTTCATGACTAAGTATGCTTTGACTGACAGTGGTTTTCATTTCTCATTGGCTGTGTTCAGCTCAAACACATTTTTGTGCTTGAGTAGTGAATGACTGTTCCTCTGACTCGAAGGAAAAATTGCCTATCCAATTCAAAGGTGAAAAAAGTTTTTTTGTTATTGTTGTGTTTTTTTTTTATCAGCAAGACGCAATAACACCCTTGTCCCCCAGAACAGTCACGCAAAGCCAAGTACCTGTACCTCCAGTAGAAGTCACACAACAAGAAATATATTTTTCCCATATTTAAAAACTGCTCAGATTTTTCCTGCGTAGCTTTTTCTTTTTTCCTTTCCCAACAGCTGTAATTCTATCAGTTAGCACTGATACTTATCAGCTGCCTATGACATAAAGGGAAAAAGAGATGAAAGAAAAAACAAAGCATATTTGGTGTTAGCTCTCCTTAGATCAAAAAGATCCAAAGTAACTTTCAATAGCATATCTGTGTTTAAACAGCAGTATCTTCAACAGGTACAAAGTATAAACAGACGTAAAAATGTAGGAATGCATCATTAACAGGTAGAGCTCTCTAAACGTCCTAGGTATTACGTCTGATGGTACATAAAAGCTGTCCTTTTATCTTCATTTGATTCTCCTCCAAAAACTGCAATAATTAAGTAATATTTAACTTGATAAAAACACACAGTTAGTAAATTCACCATAATAACTGAAGCTTATTGCATACCCTCCAATTCCTTAAGTTCAGAAGGATGCTTTCAGAAAGCTGGCATTGATACTTTGTGCTATATGCAGACAAATACTTGGCATATTTATGCAAAAAAAAATAAATTATGTTTTCTGTCTTACCTCAGACGACAATGATTACCGAAGTGTTTACAAAAAATTGTTTACAAAAAGTTTACAAAATCACACAACACTATAGAGTCCAACCGCGATAGTCAGTACAGCTAGTAACCTGTGTGTGATAATGCATCTTCCACCAACTGAATGCTGGAATTCACTTTTTTTTTTTTTTTTTTAAATAGAGAAATTGGTTACACTGAAAGTTAAGAGATAAAAAATGAGTTCAGTTCTGGTATTTTGGAATTCTTCCAGCAAACAGCATGTAAATGATCCTGAAACTAAGACACTACAAATAATAATAATAATAATAATAATGGAATTCCATAGACAATATAATGAAGTCAAGACAGTAAACCATCTTCAACAACATATACTTGGTTCCTGATACATACACACCATGCCCAGCTCGGCTCTGATCACCAGGTAGCTGCTTTGAGCAGTGCTAAATGGGATCAAGATTGGTTAGTGTCTCATTCAAGGATACCAACAAAACATTGACAGTACCTATCTCCAGCCATCCCGGATTTACAAAACGCAATGCTTTATTTCAGTACAGACTTGGAGAGAGATTCACACAGAGGATTTTAACAGCATTCAAACAAGCGCTTCAAAAATCAAAATCTCTCCGAAACTTTCATGAGCGTTTCACAGTACCACACATGTTGCATTTATACTTAACACCATTTATAAAACCAGATCAAAAACATTTCTAAAGGAAACCAACTTCAATAAAATGGATTTTACAAGAAATTCATTCTTGCAAAACTACACATGTAATGTACAAAAAAATCTTGCTGAAGAACAAATTGGGCTTAACAGACTCATTTTTATTATATTTTTAAAACCACTATTGGATACATGAGTAGTTTCTGCTCGTAGGCTGATATTCTTATATGCACTGTAAAATAAACACAAAACTGCTGCAGAAGAAACTTCATTTGTGTTAAGACCAAATTTCATAACCACCCCTCTGCTTTCTGTTGGGTAGTTTTAACAGCCTCAGAAATTCTTAGTGATTTCTCTCACAATATTCTTTATCACATACGAGCTACAGATTTATCTTCTGTACTGCTGGAAATCCAGCACACAACAGTCCTCATAACACTGGTAACATTGCTAGGTATCTGTGCTACTGAGTTTAAATTTTTTTTTTCAACTTTAGCTGGAAAACATTGAAAAATCAATTCACAAATCCCTATTTCCAAAATTGGCACACCAAAATATTGATTTGCTTTGCATAGACTTGTACAATCACCTTAATCAAACAAAATCAAGCTAGAAATTACAGCCTTAAAAATACTTATGGGCTACAGAAATTAGGACAGATGTGTGGCATCACATCATCTCCCCAAATTAATATGGACGTTTGGCTCAAAAAAAGCACTGAACAGTTTTGAGATGTGACAGGTGCCAAAGACTGCTGAGCTACCAAATTTTACCTAATATACTTCCCAGCAATGAAACAGCACCACAAAAACCTTCCTTCATTACCACTTTTACATCAAAAGCTCCTGGCTTCAGGATGAAAAGAACAAAAATGAGAAATGAATAGCTAATGCAACCTACAGAAAAAAAATATATATATATAAGCTTCAAGATGCTATTGTGTACTTGAAGATGCTACTTTTCAAAATGTTTCAGCAGTGATTCAGAAAATATTAAAATAATTCACAGTTTCAGATTGATAGTTTTTTCCTTATCTTCTCATTCTGTGAGACACGAGTGACCGTGAGCGTACTAAATATTCCAGGTAGATCACATGAACACACCTAACCAATTGTAGCCTACCCTCTGTTTAAATATGTATATATATATACATGTAAGTTTCTATAATCAATTTTTAAGTTTTTGCAAATGATTACAGACTGCTTCACATAGATGATCTGCAGAAATGCAGCCGCTACAGCTATGGTACAATGGCTTTTTATGGAACTGGGCACTGCCCAATTCCATAAAAACGTAGAAATAGTGGTTTAGTAGACATAAAGCCCTTCTTATTAAGATCGAAATAGCCAAACACTGTAGGCGTCTTGCAAAACTCTGTCCTAAACTCCAGAATGTGAAAATTCCTCTCCAGGGAATTTTCAAGATTTAGACATAAGAACAAAGAAATACTTTTTGATTAAAGAAAAAAAAAATACCACTAAAATTAACCCAATGAAAAAAATACTCAGGGCAGATTTGAGAACACCAAAAACTTTAAATAACGCTGCAAAAAAGGTGCCGATCCACACCTTTTAAATACTTGTGAATATGAACTTTAACCATTAAAAACTTGAAGAAAATAAAACCAAGATTTCAAAGTGGGTTTTCAGAGGGCCTTAGGGTCAATATTGAGTTTTTATGGGGCCACCAAGCTCTGCCTTTGCGTGCATGTGTGTGGCATGGAGGAGGGTAATAGAGAGAGCAATCTGTGGAACTAAATAGATGTAAGATATCTTTAAATACTTATTTATGATCTCCAACTTCTAAGAAGTCGGGATTGTTGATACAGACGGGAGAAAAATGCTGGCTTCTGAGATGGAGTGGGATGGAGCAACGATCAAAAGCTCTTCAGGATAAATATAAATATTTAATACCGCCTTCCTTAAATTAGCAATGACTACCACCATAAACTTTCTGAAACTCTTAGGGCACAGTTAATCCAAAAAGTTTCATCTATGAATCCAGAAAACCAAAAGGAAAAATATTCACGTCAACTAGAAGTACCTCACTGGGACAAGATGTAAAGATACCCTGGCTTTAAAGGGAAAAGCATTCTCCTGCTCGGCCTAGAGGTCTTAAAACTTCAAAGGTTAAAAAGTATTTCCGGGTACGTACGGAACTGTCAAATATAAATCTCAGTAGTTTATGCATTCCTTTACACAAAGGATGATGTTTTTTCTCACCAGATTGTGCACTCAAAGGCAGTGCAAGGGCCAATAGTGCACCTAGTCTAAAATTAGTGATCTACCTCTCACTGGTGGTCCAAGGGTAGGGTAGGGCTACAAGGAGTGCAACCTTTCTGATGTTGGTTATGGAAAGGGAATCAGATGCTCTTTGCTTCATGCTGTTAGGAACTCTCTAGGAGCTTCTACCTTCCAGGTTTTCCTCCTTCCCTCGTGCTTTTGCATAATAAGTACGTTGCAACATTAGTGGTCAACAGCTGCTACCCAAGGGCTTTGCTATTAATCAACCCGCACCTCACATAATGTTGTGGTAAGTAAATCGTGTACCCTTTTCACCCTTTTCCCTCTTTCATTCTGAGTTAAATGTCTTCAAAAGATTGCAAAACTGCAAAACTATTATGAAAAAAACACTTCCAACAAGCTTGCTTCTAGGTTGGAAAACAAAAGGCTGTGTGGAGACTTTGCTGCAGCTGCTGGTGGAAAAGAGCCCAGTTTGTCCCCAGGAGATGCCGGAGCTGAGCTACGTTTGTTGTGTCCACTGCTGCTGAGGGACAAGAGCAAGACAAGAGGGAACAACATCAAATTGTGCCAGGGGAGGTTCAGGTTAGAAATGAGGAGACATTTCTTTTCAAAAAGAGCAGTCAGGCACTGGGATGGGTTGCCCAGGGAGGTGGTGGAGTCACCGTCCCTGGGGGTGTTCAAGGAGAGGTTGGACCTGGCACTTAGGGACATGGTTTAGTGGGTGACATTGGTGGTAGGGGAATGGTTGGACCAGCTGATCTTGGATTTTCCAACCTATATGATTCTATGATTCTGGGGTCCCTTGCTGGATGCCAGCAAAGCACCAGCATAGGCACTGTGCAGCATGGAAGGTCCCAGGCTGATGGGTGCAAGGCAGGGCATCAGCTGCCCCACCGGCTGGGGTATCTTCACTCCGTGAGGACAGTCAAAATAGGACGCATGTCCCTGCATCCTGCTCCTGACAAGCAGAGCATAAGCAGAAGAAAAATACTGCCTCTGGATTCTGCCTTTCCTGATTCAGTTAGAAACTGGGCATATCAAAAAAAAATATTGTGATGAAATACTTCCCAGAAAGTTCTTTATTAAGTGCTCAAGCACAAAATATCTATCAGTTAAAAAAAAAAAAAGTAAAGACAACTCTTGTACAGGTGTCAGCACTTTCTTAGGTGCAGTGGAGCAGAGGATAACAGCTCCAAGTGCAAACCTCAGAGCTTGGCCCTGAAGGGGCCCTACGCTTCCAGAGAAGCTGTCAGAGTACAGTGCAAGAGCACTAATCCCTCAGGAACCTGGTAGCAAGGTTATAGCAAACTAATGCTGAAAACAGAAAGAATCACCGCTGGTGTGGAACGATGCTATATGTTTTGTAGTAGCCAAGTGGGTTCTCGAACCGCATTAAGTAAATACAGTTTAGGGTGCAATGAATGAACTGGCTGACAAGCCTGACTTACCCCCTTGAAAGTGTCAACAATGGAATTCTTGAAGGGATGCTGGGTTTTTAGAAAATAACACCACTTTTCTGGCATGTTGCTCAAACGTTTTCTTCAAGAAAAGAAAAGCATGCCTTTTGCATGAGGCAAACAACAGAATGCATACTCTGAAATCAAAAGCCCTTCTGTTTATAGTACCTCTTACCATAGTATATCCAGCACCTACCCACCAGTCATGCTTTGGGGAAGAAGGCATACCATTGTTACCTAGCTGTTAGCGAGGGAAAAGTCAACCAACTTCGTCAATTAATATTTACTCAAAGAAGAAAGTTAAGTAAGTATATATTTACCTTTCTATTTTTCCTCAAAAAAGTGAAGAACTCTTACAAGATTAATTGAAAGACCATTCTCAGTGAAGTATTTGTGGATGAAATTTCAGTCTGCTACCATTAATTACCTGCACTGTTCTTCAAGGAGGTGAACATCAATTTCATTGCAAAATAGATCTCAGCAAATTTTTAGAGTTTCTCTTCAGTGAAAAATTAAGTTGTAACTCAAACTCAAGTGCTGCTCCAAATTGATTCCACTATGCAGACAAATAGTTCTCTTTCCAGTCCGATGGTACTTAGCTATCAAATACGTTTCAGGGGTCATGCTGCTTATACCTCAAGATGAAGATGATTATCTCCTGTCCAAAACTCTCCAGAAAATTTCTTCTGCCTACATAGCTGTTGTTTCCAAATACTAAGGTCTTTCCAGATTGGTCTACAACTTGCTCATGCATTCAGACTCAAGATCAGCATCGGGCTACACCTTTAACATCTTTACCTTAATTTTTTATGAAAATAGACCATACAAAGGTTTATATTATCATATTGTTTATCTGCCTGCCTCTCCCTAATAACAAACCACAATCTCATTAATGTTTTACTAAAGAGGTAAAAGACCCAAACAAAGTTAAGTCCAATTAGAAAAACTGTACAATTCAGTTTAAAACCAAAAATCAGCAGCTAGGAAAAATAAATAAATAAATAAATAAATAAATAAATAAATAAATAAATAAAAAGAGAGAGAGAAAAAAAAAGATCTAATAACAGAACTCTGAGCACTAAACTGAGGCAGGCATTATGCTATTTATTTTCATGTTTTGGGTCACCTGCCCAAACTCCGACAGACAAATGTCACAAGTCTATCTGGCTATATATATACATGTTATATAAATACTAAATGTTAATTGTCCTACACTGTCAGCAGAGAAAAGACAAGCAACTCAATTGATTCACTTAATCCTAAAATAAGCTCTATGACCTTGCAGAGATGTCAGATCAGACAGCAAAACGCAGAGGCACGGACTGACAGACTCTTGCCCAATGGCACATCCCAAGGAACCGAAACAAGACAGGGAGACCTCCTCAAGAGTACAGGAAAGGAAGGCTTCACTCGCTCTGGAGCTGTTACGTCCCAAGGGACACTATGTTCAAGCGGGACAACATGCAAGGCGGCACGACAGAGCACAAGCAGCAGGGCACGGCTTCTAGTACCGGCTGCAGCCATGGGGCTGCCACAGGCATCCACCAGTTGGGTCTCAGTGATGGCTAAAGCTAAAACCAAAGACAAAGCAAGACAAAGGAACACTTTTCCTGATCTTCTGGCTCCTCCTAAGAGCTGAAGTGAACCCCAAAGGTCAAAGAGGGGATTTTTGGAGCTACACATCTCAAGGACCACGGGAAATAGGAAGACATGAAGCTGTAACGAACACAGTAATTTTAACTGAGGTAGCACAGATCCTAAATTTCTCCCTGGTACCTGCAGTACAATTCATCCAAGACTTTTCTTTTTAAAGGGATAGCAAAGCAAAGAGATCTTCCTGATTCCATTGAGTAAAAAGAAAATGCAACTATTACTTTATTGAAGGTTTGAGGGGTTGCTACACTTGGGACCTTTCTTTGTGAAGAAAAAAAACAAAAAACAAACAAACAAACAAAGCCTCTCACCAAGCAAAGCACCAGTAGAATAGGTTTAAGATTAAAAACATAAAACAATTAGCAACTAGATACCACAGGAAGAAAAAAAAAAAAAAAAAAGGTGAACTCTTGATATAAAACTGATCAAATATTTAACAACAACTGCGATCATCAACATTTGCCAAGTTACTTCACTATTTCTCCTTACACTGAAAAATTCTTCCCCGGACCCCTTTTTAAAGAAAACTCTCAGGGAAATTGTCCTTGATTGCCAGCATGCTGAACCCGAAAGTTGTCAGGCTAACCAACTATGCTTTGTATTTTGTTTGTACTTGAGTTCACTTGCCTAGATCCATCACTTTTAGCTCATCTTACTTTTAGACAGTAGCAGGATGCTTTTTTCATCTTCACAGACCCACACAACTGTGTTCAGGTCCATAGCACAAACCCAAGGTGTTTGGAAAAAGAAATGGAGCCTGTGGTGCTCATACGCTGTATCTACTTACAAAGCCAGGAATGATCCAAACTAGAAAACAAATGACAAATAATTCCTTTGTGGCATTATATAGGAATCTCAAAAATCAGGCAACAACAACAACAAAAAAAAGGCCTGAGCTCACAAAATACAGAAGGAGATGATGCCTTAAGATTATGTTTCTCAGGAAGGATCAGAAGTGAGCAAACTTTCCCATATCAAGGAGAAGGAAGCCATCTGTAATTCTTACAGAGACTCATTTTACCCTCCTTGTATTTGCTTCTTTACAAGAACACTTTCTTACAGCAAGGGGCCACATCGCAATAGGTCTTCTCTCTATAAGCTTGCCTTCCACCTGTTTTTGCTCTGACCTTCCACTGACATCAGTTATTACATGCCTTTACACAAAAATGTGAGCTATGACATGCTCATGATCAGAATGCATCCTCTCACTTTTACAATAATTTAAATTTATTCTATGCCAGACACTATCTGAGGTTCAGTTTCTGGCCACCAAGAAATGCATTCGTTCACATGAACAAAAAATAAAGATCTGTTGACCTTCTCGAGCAATCAGAAAAAAAACATTTTCTTTTCCTGAAAGAAATTCTAACGTTGTTATCAAGGCAGGTGGTCAGGCTAACTCACTGTATTACTGAATGAAGCTGTGATCAAAACTGTAAGTTTTATGGAAATTTACAAGAGCTGAGCACATACTTGACAGTGAATTTCATGAATACTTCAGTCACACACACTTTTTTTGTTGTGTTCCATTGCTGGCCCTGGCTTAAAGTATGGGAGGTTCCCTGTAAAAGAAATATTATTCAGATTTAGCTACAAAAATGTATCCAGAGAATGTAAACAAAGTTCCTTTTATTGTAACCACAATTTGATTCCATTAAACCCAAAAGCTGTATATATAGGCATACATAAGAGTAATTTACTTTGCCTTCAGAACTCCTGTACTACCTTGATCACAAGGACCTCTCATCCTGTTCTGCTTCGGAGACAAACAACCTAATTAATTAGATAGCTGTTAATGTTAGATTTTGGAGGACCACACAGCTGAGACCTCCTCTTCACATTCTGGTCCTTTTCTGGTGAAGAACATAGTAACTTTGGCTCTTCTCAGAGCTCCCTTCACCTTTCCTTTTTTTATCTTCTCTTCCCATTACATTTTATTCAACTCTTCCCGTCCGTCTAGCTTTCCTTTCTGTTCTTCAGTTCTTGCCTTCAACTTCTGTCCTGGATCATCTCTCTCAGCCTGCTTCATCTACACAAGTCTATAAACCTCAGCCAAAGATTATGAGCTGACAAAAAGGAAAATCTTAAAGAGCTGTGATGGACTCACCCCTGCCAGCAGCCCAGCACCCGCAGAGCCTCTCACCCACTCACCTTCCCCTGACCCCCAGCTGGTTCCAGCACAAAAAAGAAGTCATCTGGATTACCTGAAGAGCAGGAGTCCACTCAAACAAAATACAATTTGATACAGGTCCCAAAGGAATGTTACATATTTCAGAAAAAAAAAAAAAAAAAGAAAGAAAAACACGCCATACTTGCAGAAATGGACAATACGCTCAAAGACAACACTTAGAAGGATTTAAGATTTAGAGCAGACAGTCAATTTAATAGGAATACCCAGTACAATAGCGAGCCCAAAATGTTTGATGAGATCACCAGATGTAACAGTGGAAAGTTATTTCACCTCTCTATGCCTCATTTATGATACTGATCTTAAAATCGTGCACCCAGTCGCAGGATCCAATTTTAAAACAAGAGAAGAGAAGCAAGCTATTGACTAGAAGATATATTTATAGCAAAAGACAGAGGAAATCCAACTTGTCTCACTTAGCAAAAAAAAAAAAGAGAGAGAGAGAGATCAGGAGATGACTCAATATCCTAAGAAAGGTATATTTCCTGAAGAAAGATGCACAAGAGATTAGAGTAAGCCTAAGTGGTTGGAAATCAACACCAGACACACTCAAATACAGCTGCTGTTTAATTAAGGGATTAATTAGTTAAACAGAATACAAGAGACATGGTAGATTCACTAGCTTTTCATATTTTAAATCAAGTCTGGATTCCATTTTGGAAGAAAAGTTTTAGTCAAATGTTTGCTAACATTCTTGGAAACACTTTATAACAACTATAACTATTATTGATAGGTTAGGCCAGATAAGCTGAAATATGTTTTTATCCTTAAAATGCATGAATTGAAGAAATG
Source organism: Anser anser (assembly GCF_964211835.1). Lineage (NCBI taxonomy): Eukaryota > Metazoa > Chordata > Aves > Anseriformes > Anatidae > Anser > Anser anser. Next base: position 5,789,902 of record NC_139722.1, read on the forward strand.
TCTAATGACTGAGCTAGAGCGTAAAGAAGCCTGAGAGATGCACGGATTAATTAGAAGACATTTAGAAGGAATGCAACACTGAGGCTGAAGGAAGTGAAATATGGTACTGCTTGGGGAAATCAAGCTGTAGAGAGGAAATAAGCAAGAGGAAATATGTATTGGGTTACCCAGAACACGCAAAAGGAGACGGAGAGGAAGCACCTCATAAATACGGCAACTGAATGAAAAGGTGGTGGTAGGGTCTGCTTTCTGTGGAGAAATAAAAAGGACGATGCAGAGTGACAATGGAGAGGAGGAGGACAACTCAACACAAGCAAAAAGAACTGCTGCTGTGTAATGGTACTCTTCAGCTGTGGTCATCGCACTGGAAAGACAAAGCACTTGGAAAATGAAAACAGACTGCTTGGAAATTATAAAAAGTAGCAATCAGCTCAGCAGTTTCTCTACTATTACATTAGGGATTTGATAATTTTGTTGTATGTAACTGTTAATCTCAAGGAATAGTAATCTTTATGATTTTTTTTTTTCTTTAAAACACAAGGTTAAAGCAAAGTGTTTTCATTTACACCTAAGTAAACTGTTTGCTTAATTTCAGCATCAAACAAATCAAGAAGCAAATTCAGCCAGAAACCACGTTAACAATTAATAAATAAATAAATAAATAGAAGGTTCTGAAGGTTCCTGCTAAATTTACCAGCAATTGGATCAGGCCCAAATTAGGTCTAGCAAGTATTAAATCTACCAACTTAAATTAAACAATATGAAAAAAAAAGCAACAGAATTTATTCTGCAAAGAGTAATTGCTTATGGAGCTGTTACCATCTTTAAATCCTTCTCATTTTTTGAATATTTGTGCCCATATTTAGGAACTTCGATGAGTTTGGACTCATTTGCAAAAGCACAGTCATTTCCAATTTGCAATGAAAACAACAGTGCCAGAGCTCTGCACCTATGAAAGTCTTACTGCACTTCTGTAGATGCCCAAATACAGATTTATCTACTACCCAACTTTAGGCACCCGCAACTGAAGAACATGGCTTTCATTTATAATTCTATTATTACATATTAATTTTTATTGCTTTGATACTATGATTGTAGTTATTACTTCAGGATCTCTCCTACACTATGCTATCTTAGGATAATCACTGGTTTAAATGTCAGTGGACCAAACTGTTTTCATTCATTCCAATATTTCTTTCACATGTAAATACTTTTTAAATCAAATCATTCCCCCTAAACTGACATCACAGATTTAACAGTTACTTCCTGATTAGAGAGGAGAGGAAGATGAATACCCCAGCCTTTTCAGATATGTATGAGAAGATTTTCAAACTATACCTCTTGAACCCCAAAGTCCCAACAGTTAAATAATTATAAACCAGATAGGTCTTTACACAGAAGGTTTATCATATAATTATGATGCTGATCATTTAGAACTATCCAAAACGTCTCCAGCATTTTTAAACAGCTAAGCAAAGTTATTTTTAAAATCAAACATATGTGCTTTTTTCTGTTTATGTCTTCGGAAAGAACATTCTGTATAATGAAAAACACGACCAAATTTTTCACAGTACATCACTATAAAACCCTGTAATTGACTTTTTGGGTTGGTTTACTCTATATCTATTTTTGTCCATGTAGAAAACAGCAATGATGTGGCGAAAAGACCAAAATGTAGGTCCCATTGCAGGATAAGGCTCCATCCTGATTAGTGAAGAAGTATCATGTTTTCCCTGGGAAACATGCCCATTTTGTAAAAGGGAATTCAGTCCACATGAACCTCCTCTTTAGAGGAAAAAAAAATAAAAAAAAAAATCTGCCCTTTTAAGCAGCAGAGTCTAGTGATTGCTCTCAGCTTTGGCTGAGAATGACTGAACAGAGCCCTTCCACCAAACAGAAGGCAAGTCTGCTGATAAGTTCATTAACTGTCTCAATACAGATTTTCAACAAATATTCTTTAGAGTTTTAGAAGCAGGACCCGCTTGTACCATTGCTTCTTTTAGTTCTACCTGAAAGGACAAAATGTTTGACATCTACTGTTTTCGTCTTTCCCAGCAGCAGTAAAATTTCTGCATTTCTAATTCACTGTTTCAGTCAATACCACGATGCCTATGCATGTAAACTTGATGTATATGAAATTCAGTTTTAAATAGGAAGTCAGAAAAAAAAACACCTACACTAAAAAAAAAATGGCATTTTATTTTCAAGTTTATCTACACGCAATCAACTTAGATTATGTATTTTATTTTACATCCTATTCTCTTTCCTCTTTAAATGGACAATAAGATATATTAGCACAGATTACCTACATGCTTCAATCACAGGGTAATAAAAAACTGTGTAGACACATTTTCAAAGAGTTCACATGCCAAAGGAAAAGAAAAAGAAACCTACTTCCTTCAGAGTTAATTAAAATAAACCATGTGGCATTAAAATTAGACTTAGCAGTTTGAAGAATATACTGTTATCTTGCAAATTGTTTAACAGGAAGACATGCCATAATTGCCCTGAAGTAAATCTTCGCAACTGAGAAATTGAAGATGACATCTAAATCACAAGCCTGGGAAATAGGGAATACATTGTCAACAGTCAAAAAGAGGGGAGAGGTTTAAGAGAAAAGGTAGGGTGTTTTTGTTTGTTTTGGTTTGGTTTTTTTTTAGCTAAGAGGTAAAGTTAAGCTCACGCTTCTTATCTGAAGAAGAACGTGTTCTAATTAAAATATTTGTTGTCACTACCACTAAGATCCTCCCCAGATCTCAAAGAATGTAGGGTGTGATACCAAAATCATAAATTCCAGTAAGACAGATTAAAGTAATGGAAATCAGGTCTAGTTTCTCCATTGTGGCAACAGTAATACCTACAGTACATTATCCTACCAAAGCCAAGCCTCACTGAATCATTTCCACAAGCCAAGATGTTGATTTAAAAAAATGTTTGCAGGATCTGTTTCAAAGATGAAACACGATGAATGAAAAAGAGACCTTAACACTGACGGACAGGATTTTTGTGGGTGTGTCTTTGTTTTTCTTAATTGCTGAAGGAAGGGGAAAAAAGAAAAGATGAAGTGTGCAAAAAAAATCAAAAATTCTTAGCTATGCTGATTTGAGACGTTTTAGTAACACAAACATCACACAGAACTGTAATGGAAGAATACAGTTAATTTGAACTGAAATATAAGAAACTGGATGTATGCTAAGGAAAAAATATATACATATATATATATATCTGAGAATTACGTCCAGCTACACAGCCTAGAAGAGAAGCTTCAATGTCAACAATACCACTATTTCTCACCATTCACACATGGCACAGAGCACTTCTCAGACCTGCCCCAGTGACACAGTGTGCAGCACCTACCGCAGCATGCCTCTGTAACATAGCTTCTCACAGGAGCACCCAAGCACCTGACTGCACCTAATGGCTTGGCTCCCCACCAGGTTAAGAGTAGGGAACAAATCCACGGGACAAAAATTGATGTCCAAGTCAACCCATGCTTCCTGAACAGGCAGTGGACACAAGCATGTTTGGAGTCATCTGGCTGATTTTAGGACAAATATTTTAAAGTCAGTCTCTTCCTGTAATTGCTTACTTCTCTCCGCTGGCTATAGGAAAAAAAAAATGTTATGCTATTTCTGATGTGTACCTTTACAATGCAGACCTGAAATGAAATGAATTCCTCTTGCAACAACTATTTAGCCATAAATGAACAGGAAGAAAACACCAGAAATGAAAACAAGATCCAGTCAGAGTTGCGGTAAACATCTCTGCCACCACTGAGAGGTTCCCCACCAGGAGGGACATGCACTTCAGTGAGACCCATCCTGTCCAGGGGACGCTGTAACGAAAACTGGCAAGGTCCGGATGCATGCTTTCCTCGAAACTGAAGGCAGAGAAAACAGCCCTCACCAACAGACCTAAATGGTCTTGGAAATAAAAGTGCTCCCCTGAAACTGCAACTCCAGGGGTTTAAAGCGTTTTGAGTAACAGAAGAGGAGAAATACATTAAAACTATTCTATTCATCCAAAGATTGAGCTCAGCCCTGCTCTTAGAAGACGTTCCTGCTGGAATTCACAACAAAACCTGTTGACCTGTGGATAATTTTAATTACTGGAAACAGCATAGGTCTTTAAAGCAAATCTTTAATTTGGCAATAACCAATCTAAAACATCTGAGAGAACATATCTGTGTGGTGAGTAAAATACCGAATCATTATGTCAACACAAGACTTAAGTGCCACAGGCCAACAGGAGAGTGGTTACAGAACTGTCCCCTTTGTCAGCACAGAATCTTTCGACAGTGTCACCAGAACCATGAGAGACGATATCATCACACATCACCTGCACGTGATGGCCCTGACGGAAAGCAGAAAGCCATCGTGGAGCCTCTTCAGTTCCCATGGATGGACATGCTTATTTCCTGCTTCTCAAGGATGTAGCCCAAATCTCTTGGATTATCCACTAGTTGAACAAAATAAACTTTGCACAGAAATGTACTTATATTGCATAACTCATTTGAAGCTAATGATGTTGAAGACAAACTAGGAATATCAAAGATGGGAGACTAAAATGTCCACTCACTTTCATTACAAGCTTAATATCTACCAATAAGTACAGTTGCTATTTAAAAAGGAAAGATGAACCTACCAGCCTCCAAGTATCCCTTTCCAGCACTGCTTCTCGTGTGCAGAGACAAGGCTCATGCACTTACAACGCTGCCCAGCCATCTAACAGTCCCATCCCTCGTAGTTTTGTCAAATTCTGCTGAAAAGGGCCAATGGGCAAAGGGTGTAAAAGTTTTGCAAAAATAAAAAACTACTGGGTAAATAAAAGAGCCTTATATCAGCTGTGATCCAATTCCCTTACCAGATCAAAGCAGAAAAGAACTGAGCAGGAACTTTTGGACAAGACAGAAGGAGGACTCAAACACCCAGAAAAATAAGTTCATTGAATAATTTGTTCAATGGCCTTATAACTGCATACCTACATGGTCAACAAATCTGGTAGTATTTAAACAAGTCTTGGATGCTTGAGAGCTAGAATTCAAACATGTTTTGAAAGAAATACAAACCCCATGATCTGAGGTTTAAAATTTTATCTAAATATTAAGGATTTCAATGAGAACTTATTTAGAAAAATGATTGTCCCATATATGTACTGCAATGTTTTGTTCATCTTTCTTTAAAACACATGGTGATAGCAAAGTACAAACACAATATCAAAAGTTAAAGCTGAATTAAAAGAATTCCTCAATTCCTGTTATGTATATCTTACAAAATATCCTGGTATTTCAAGGAACTCTGATCAGTGATGGTTGTTTTTTTTGTTTTGTTTTTCCCTCCATGTGAGCAGGCTATTGCACAGCTGTCCTCTTTCACAGTTCTTATAGTTTTTCCCCCAAAGTAATGAACTCTGGCCACTGTGAAAGACAAAATGCTGAAATACATGAACAAGAGACATGATATTAGTTTTTTATAACAAGAAATAAATTCCTGCTGATAAAGCATTTTGTTCACATTTTAACAAAATTATTTCTATGCTACTACTGGAAAAAAATATACACACACACACACTTATATTTTAAATGTATTTGAAACAACTAATGATGCCATTAATTATTCTAACTTGTTTTGCTCAACCCATATTCCAGGCTTTTAGCATGTACATCTGGCTACCGTGTTATCAGTTTTCTGTGCTTTCAAAAGATGCACACTGCTACAACAATTAAACAAATAGCAAATGTACCTGGCATCCAACAAAATCAAAATTGATTTGTTATTAACAGAGGAATGTGTTGGTTTTGTTTTTTTCTTTTTATTAGTCTTACACGTTATCACTAACACCAGCTGCTTGAACCATCCATCAAGTCTATGCATTAAAACAAATGTTATTTTCATTAAAAATAAAAAAAAAAATACTAGTTTCACCTCAAATGTCTACTGCACACTGGACCTGAGCAGCCACATCATAATGCCAGTCTGCTTTTGCTGAATATCTACAGTTAAGCATATATGCACAATACTTAGACTATGCCCAAAAGTTGTCACAAACCTAAAATTTCATCACAGTAAAGGCATTTCTCAATGCATAAAAGGATGTTAGAGAACTGCTGACCTGAATTTACGGTGTCAGATCACTGTAAAACACTGATTTTGGGGGTGGGGAGTAGCAGGAGAAAAAGAAATCCACAATCTAAGGATGCCTTACTACAGATGAAATCTATACATCTATGAAATAGGAAAAGCACCTCAATTACCTTGTTATCATACAGATACAGGCATAGGCTTTCAATAATCACATGTCAGGGCAAAAACCAACAGCCAGGCCAAAAATCTGCTACCTCACAAAATTCTTTAATAGATGAGAAAGGGGAAGGGGAAGTTAGAAATTTTTACCTACTACCTCTGGAAATAATCAGTATTCAGGGAAAACAGGGCTGAGTTTTATGCAGCCATTAAACAACCACATACAATATGTGTGGTCCTCCTGTAATCCAAAAAACGGTATCAACGCTTTTGAATAGAGTTCTGAAAATACTTCGGATGTGATTAGATACATTTGCACCAATCAATCTTTCCAAAGGAAGTTCTGATTTACTAGTCTACTGTGTTGAAATGTTTGAAAAAGAAAACATTAAGTGCTTGAATATAATCATCATAAATCTGTGACAATATAAGGATAAATCAGTCCAGATGGCAGTGTGATAACATTTTGTGTTTCTAATCTATAAAGAGATGTATAAAGTTCACCCTCAGGCATACGTAAAAGCATGGTTGAAATTTAAGATGATAAATGCTGGATTAAAAACAGGAATTAAAAATAAAATAAAATCTCAAGTAAGTGTTCAAAAGCAGATACACACATTATGGTTTCCGTGTATTTTGCCTATCATGATAACAATTATTATGAATTATAATTTTTTGTTGTAAATTATCAGCTACAATATTGTATTTTGAAATTTTGCTGGAGCTTTTTTTATTAGTAAACACACCTTAAGGCTTCATTTTAATTTTACCTAAGGATGGAATGGAACTGAATTTATGCCCAAAGGGTTTCATTTAGCATACTTTTAGAAAAGTGCGGTAATAGTAAATACGCAAGTGAATCTCTCTCGAAAGTCAGTCATTTCAGACAAATGAATAGGATTTTAATAGCCTTAATGTCATGGGTAATCACATAGCTTTCTACGGGGCTACTTCCTTTAGGAAAGTCCTACAAGGTTAAGGTGCAATTAATTAAGCCATTGTTTTCCAGAGTGACAGAATCACAGAATGGTTTGGGTTGGGAGGGACCTTAAAGATCATCTGTTTCCAGCCCCCTGCCATGACAGGGACACCTCCCCCCAGCCCAGGCTGCCCCCAGCCCCATCCAGCCCGGCCTTGGGCACTGCCAGGGATGGGGCACCCACAGCTCCTCGGGGCAGCCTGCGCCAGGGCCTCACCGCCCTCATCGTGACAAATTTCCCCCTAATGTCTGATCTAAGCCTCCCCACTCCAAGTTTAAAGCCGCCCCCCCTTGTCCTGTCCCTACCCCTGACACAGAGTCCCTCCCCAGCCCTCCTGCAGCCCCTCAGGCCCGGGCAGGCCGCTGGGAGGTCTCCCCGGAGCCTTCTCCTCCCCAGGCCCAACACCCCCAGCTCCCTCAGCCTGGCTCCAGGGCAGAGGGGCTCCAGCCTCTGCTCATTCTCGGGGCCTCCTCTGGGCCTCTTTGAATGTTTATCTCAACAACGGGAGCACAAAAATATCGTCATTCAAAGAAGCAGGTTTAAAAGTATCAATAAAATAAAGATACTTAAATAGAGGGAAAAAAAATCTGAAAAACATCAGATTGCCTGCCCAGATAGAACAAAATTTGTAAATACTTAATTTTTATAAAGATTAACAGTGAAATACTAATGTTTGGTTGACCAAACAAAATCAATTACAAATCAAAATTACTACCACAGAGGTTATATACTTTTGAAAATAATTCTACAGATTTACAGCCTACTTACCTTTACAAGCATAAGCAATTAAAGCTCAAATTTTTCCATCCTGATTTTACACCAGGTACCCTTCTATATGCTAACATCATTTTTTTCAAGACTCAGTGCCTTTTTTCCCTGTGGTAATACACTGTTACACAGTATGTCGTACTATAATTGAGATACTTTTATCAGCCTGTCTACACACAAAAACTTAAGAATAGGGATCTGTAGAGAGATCAAGTACTCTCTAAAAAGGCAAGTATTGAATTCTTAAGGAAAGCCCCTACTTAGTTTTCTCTCCAACCCACCTAAAGTTTAGCCTTAGGTTACAACTAGACAACTGTGTTTTATTGCTATAGATAAACCTCACCTCCGTGATCTTCTCTTATGCTTTTTTAAGCCACAACAATTTGGAGATTCTATAATACCTTGTGGCAATGAATTTATGAATTCAACAATTTAATTACACAGTTAAAAAAAACTACTTCCTTGTGTTCATTTTAAGCCTGTCATCTTGTAATTTAACCAGGTTCCCATTCACTTTCTCCACACTGCTCAAAATTTTTGACTTTTATCACATCCCCTCCCAGTTGTCTCCTTCCAAGCTTTAGAACCCAATTAATTTCTCCTTGTATGGAAGTCATTCAATTATTAGTATTTTTTTAAATTCTAGACTGTTGTTTTTAAAATAGGGTAAAAGCACAACTGCAGAACTACTCAAAACACTCCTTTGCAGACATCCTCTCAATTCCTTCAAAAATATTATCACTTTTTGAGAACTACTGAACCTCAAGTTTATACATTTGGAGAGCTATCCCTCGTGAATCTCATATCTCTTTTTAAAAATAAATAAATAAATAAATAAATAAAGAGCACAGAGTTCATGCACCTGACTTCACGTTTACCAGCAATGAATTTCATCTAATTTTATCACCCACTCACTTCTGTGAAATCCTTATGTGGCTCTACACAGGTCAGCGTTTGATTTTAGTACTCTAAATAACTTTGCCATTAGCAAGTATTCTCTCTTCTCCAAGATCCTTGCTAGATCTTGCACTTAAGTTTGCTCTAGTGTGAAAATAAAATATTTTCATTCTTAATTTCTCATCTTTTATTTGGCTAGTATATTGTAAAAGGATCTCTTCTTTGTATCTCACAACCTTTTGCAAAACTACTGAGACACTGAAGCTACTGAATATCTACTACACAATTTACTCAAGAGATTAAAACTAATGGGGTTCCCTCAAATTCTGTACCAATGTTTCAATTCCTTACTCAGCAATGAGACAGACTACAACTTGGAAATATGCAGTTTTGCAGTTCCTTTTTAGACAAGCTGTTCAACAGAAATTATAAATAATTTTATGCTGAAACAACATGCATTAGTGGCATTTAATTGGTAGTCACTGAGTTTTAGATATGCATTCATTCTTCCAAGAAACCTTATTTTTAATCAATAGGTAGTCATAAAATAAATCCTTATTCTGTGCTGAATGAAGAACAAGTAATAATAAACTACAAGGAATAGAGTTTGAATAAATTAAGTAACAATACTTGCAAATAACAGATTTTTGCTCTTCCTATTTTATATTCAAAGCACACCAAAAAGGAGCTACACATCACAAATATGGGATACAAAAAAGGGTGATCAACTCTCACATGACAACTTAATTTTGTGTTAAGCCATGAATGATCTAAATTGAAGTTACATAAACAGAAAACTAATGCCACTGGCAAACAGCCCCATTCTGTAACGTTCTATTTGAGAACCACTGGTTAAAGAAAAAGAGACGCTGAGCTTTGACAAAGAACGATATGGGAGATGACATCAACTTCTTCTGGCAAATGAGCTCAGCCTGCCAGCTAGCTGACAAATTAGCTTCTAAAAACCACTAACAGTAGCTTACAAAGTCACAGCTGTTATCCTGTTTTGAACAACAAAATGTTGATCTCAGTTGAAATGTCTAGTTTTACAAAAGATTTGTAAGTGCCCTCATTTTATTTTTTTTAAACAAAGCAGTAAGTTATACTGAGAAAAGCACAAGGGAAAGGCAATGACTGTACTCTGATGACTTTATGGTGATGTTTAATAGACAAGATTAAGTGTAACACTTGCCTATGTTCTGCACCTTCCTTAAATTCAAAAAATCCCTCGAGTTACAGGCTCGGTAGCAACATAAATCTATAAATATGAAAGTACTATAGTCACTAGCAATTACTTTATCTAACTCAAGCAGTTCCCAAGATATTAACTTTGGTAGTGGAAAGAAATGCATCAAAAAACATGGCATTTACTTGTAGGAGATTCCATTAAGGGAGTTAAATCAACTGCAAGATGCTAACGGCTCTACTAAATTATTCTACAACGATGACCAGTAGACAAAGTTAAAAAAATCATAATATTACTTAGCACTTCAACTTAGTGTAAATCTTCACTTTTATGATAAAACATCAGGCATTCTTCTCTATAACTCGGGGAAACAGCTGAGGACTAAATACTCCATTAAACACAATGGGGACAAACTCAGTCTTCATGTTGGTACTCCCATGACCTTCATCACTACTAGTATGTGAACATCCCTGAAATGAAATTAATTAAATGTATTAAAATTAAATTAAACAAAGCAAGAGTTTTCCTCCATTTACACATGAGGAACTGAAGGACACAACAAACTTTGTTTGTAACTTTGAAAAGGTTCAAACAGAAGTCTGTGTTTCAACCCCACAGTTAAACATACATCTCAAGCACCAGACTACAGCCATTTTCCACAAAAGCATTCTCTCAGCTCTTTCACAGCTATCTTATCCCTATAAAACTGCAATAACTTCAATAGAATTACTCCTCATTTATGGGTAAATGAAAGGAAAAATCAAGCCAAGAAAAATGCACACCAAGTTCAACTGACTAGCCCAAAGCCAACAAAAAACACCGGTCAAAGCTTGGAATGAAACTTGTAAGATCCTATGTTTAGGTATCTAATAGTGATTTTTACTTAATAATGCTACATAAGGATTCTATAAAAACATTTTACTATTTTTTCATCTTTACATAAACTATATATAGTATGTTAATGAATTAAGCAAGACTGCAGGCATTGTTAAGAGATAAACACAGCCATGTATTTTCAACAGTAAATCTAGGACTTATTTTAGAGCAGGTACTACCGACTCCCAGATTCAGATCCAGAATCTGTCTGCACCTCTGTTACGTCATTTGTAAAACAAATTAAGTTGTTTACCTCCTAAACAAACATGAAGGAGGATATAAGAGCTAATAATATCTGAAAACACAGACCACAGCAAGTTCCATTAATAAATACCCTGTTAGTTAACAAAGTGAAAAGCAGTAATACAGAAGATGGAAGAAACGTTTTCTCCCTGTTTTATGTTTTTTTTTCCCTCTTTCCACACAAATATGAGTATTCTGGAAAAGAAGAACCATGGTGTACAACCTTCTGTTGAGCAATCAAAAGAAATGAAAAAAAGTACACACCATTGTAACGTTCTTCCCACAGTCTCACAGAAACAATGGTTTTGCTGTTTACAGATTTCTTTATCCTCAGCACTTAGTTATGTCCACCACTGGGATATCACAACTGGCACATACCTGCAATATCCAGATGTCACTTCAGTCCCTCTCCCAGAAAAAAAAAACTAACCTTTTTAACAAAAAAGTACATTCTAAGTGAGTACTACAGAGTAGTCGAGAAGTTTAGATTTTGTTTTTCACTTCCAAATTTCATTCTCCTTATACTACCACCATGTAACTGATATAGACAGTAACATACCCCTCCCAAGAGGAAAAAAAAAAATAATGTTTGTTAAGTATTCTCATGGTGTGACATGTGCCACAGAAGCGCACATGAAAGTTAGTAATTCTTCTCCACAATAGGGTTTGAATACTGGGCAGGGAAGATGGCAGGCAGCCACACAATGAGCAATAAGTGATAAAAAGAAAATCACTGAATAACCAACTCTGAAGTGAGCAGTATTCATTCCATGCAATGAATGAATCAGGAGAGCTGGGGAGAGAAAAGAAATCAAACAATTAACACTGTATTATAATGTACCACGTGCAACAGGGCTGTACTGTTAATCACTGTATTAAATCTTGCATTTCTGTTCTAATTTTATTAACTTATTCTTCCAGTGCAGAGTTTAGGTAAACTTACCTCTTTAGCAGAGGATCGCAGATTTAAGGGAAGAAAATCTATCACTTAGGAACAGTTCTACCTGCAAGTTCTTCAAGTTCTACCTCTCAATAGGTAAATTATTTTATTTTATAGGTAATCTTTATTATTTTAGTTGCCTATCTGTCGTATGTCCAATCTATTAATAGTTACTGAAGAGAGTTGAAAGGGAAGCATTTAAAGAATTAATGTGTTCTGTAAAATTCATGGATTCTGAAAATGTGTCTGGGCATAATAATGTCATGTAATGAATGCCTGACTCAGTTTATTTCAGTTACTCAAAAGGAAAAATAAGCTTGAATTACTGTAGCTCCTATACACAGATAAAACAGATATTTTCTACCCACATCAGAAAATGAGAAGATTGAATTGCATTCAGTTATGAATTGGATTTATTCTTCAATTAAAACAGAAGAAAAATAAATCATGCTGAAGCTAAATGACAAACTAAATGCTATTCCATTGTAATTTTGTCCAAAAGACAACTAAATTTGTTATTTCTTCAACCCTTTGATCATTATGTTTAGCTTGTAAAGATGCCACTTACTACTGCAAATAGTCCATTTCTGAACAGACTAGTATCATTTTTCCTGAAACTGAAATGTAAACATTCTGCTGCAGAGTTGCTTCAAACCCACACTGGGCAAAACTGGACTTAAAGAGCAAGAAAACATTTAGACTTTCATAAAAAATAAAACTTGGGAAAAAAAAAAAACTTTGAAGAAGGGAGAACAATTACGAATCTTACAAAATAAGCAGGGTAACGATGGCAAAATAAAACTGCACATTTTGTCTTCATCCCAAAGCCGAGGTTATTGAAATGCCTTTGTAAAACATTGAAGGATATACTCTATCAATAAAGATACAAAACATGAAAGATAAAGGTTAGCTCATTTTATACTATACAGACTGGATAGTCATTTCTGAGGGCCTCAGTCTTAAAGCACGTGCTGTAAGAAGGAACTCTGGCTCCTGAGAAGCCACACTTCCTTCGGCACTGGGGTTTTTGGCAAAGCAGCAAAACTGCCCAGAGCACTGCTTGTTCTTAAAGAAACGTCTGGTAGCGCAGATCTGTACATCCCCATGGGTTCCCCCAAATACCCAAAGATACCTGCCTACAATGAGCTGTTCTGGCAGCAGAAATACAGAGTTCAAATCCAATGGAGACAAATGTCACATAGAACATATCTGTTATAACTGACCTCATCTAATGGATTTCGTTACAAAGTAGGTGGTATACGAATTAATCTATAATGTAGATCCTGCTACCCTAAAATACAATTTTTAGTAATGTAACAAGCTTATGAACCAGGAAGGAGTTCCTATATTCCATGCACATATTAGATGATTGACACAGAATCATAGAACATGATGCTATCACAGAACATAACATGCTCTTTAGTTTTGATGTGCAAGTATGTCAAACATACGTGTTCGATTCTTGAACAAAAACCTGAACAGAGTGATAACCTTGAGTTTCAAGTCTTTTCAGACCCCCAGCGGCTAAAAAGCATCACTCCAGAAGCAAAATGTTCTCAGGAAAGGAATTTAGAAAATAGTAAAGAACAGGAGTTTACAACCCAGTTTATTTTTGGCTACTCTACCAAATTTCTGAACAAGATTTTTTTTTAGCCTAGTGTTCTTGTTCCAATGTTCGTGTTCCAATGATTTATCCCAATGACTAATAATAAAATTGTCCGTATAGATCCAAAAGTGATTTGGGTACTTAAGTGTCCCTTCATTGCGATGGTCTGTCCTCACACACACCATAATCAGTAGGCAATGCTCAATATTCTCTAGGCTGTCCTCTATCATCCTTTATGCCATCACCACCTCCAGCACACACACACACAAAAAAAAATCCTGCTTCACAACTACCAGTCAGGCCGCATTTCTCACTCAAGTCTCAATCAACCAGAGGCTAAATAGTCTTAATTTATTTTTATTTTACACCTAGCCCTACGCACAGACTCCAGCCTCCTCATGTTACTGATAGAAAGAACTGTGATTTCCCTCAAAAACTCCAGATAAGCAATACCTTTGACCTCTCCCCCCAGACTCCTCTACAACGCCAAGTAGTGTCAGAACCTATGTTTTGGCTGAAAGGGAAACACGTGATTCCTTTAATTATAGGCTGATCGTCAACTTAAAAGCACCCTTTTACCATGCTGGCTATATTCAGCAGAACTAATTGGCTTGGGTGCCCACGACAGACTTCCCTCTCGTAGGGTGGTGTATCTTCTTAGAACAAATAATTATTTATCCATATAAACAGTAAAAAAAATAATCAACTGAAAAAAATAAAATATCTAACTATTAAAAAATAAATGATGCACATACTGTTATATCCCCACAGACTATTTCATGAAAGTTTGCATTACTTATCTGGTCATAGGTCTGGATTCTGGCAACCAAATTGCAGGGTCTCTCTGAAAACCAGCCCTGCTCCCTCACTTTTGGAGAGGGAAAGTCAGAGAAGAAAGAAGTATAAGTGGAAGGAATGGTTGTAATTTGTTTTTATATTTTTTCTTCATCACCACTACTCAGTTACCAAGCAGTATGTTACGCAGAGCATGGAAAAATAATCTGTAAAAGAATTGACATACGCTAACCTGAACATCAGTGAATACCCTCTCTCATCCTCTTTTCAACTCCATATGAATGATTGTCAGATCTCTTCTCCACCAAAAACCACAATGAATTTTAATTACAAGGGAAAGCTTAGACTTCTCAAAAGTGTGGAAAAGTAAGATCCAGGTATTAAACACTGCCTGCTTTCTCCTGCAAATGTGACAAAGAACCAACCAACTCTCCAGCACGGAACACATCGCATGTCAGAAATTTAATATAGACATCTCCCATACTCTTCCCAGCATCACTGAAGTCTGGTTCTGTTCCACCGTTCTTCAGGCATACCTATACATAACATTTTAAGTGCTGAGCAGAGATACCCCAGCTCATTCCAAATGAGCTCAATGCCACACCAAATACAGCCAGGCGGCTTCCAGTATCTGAACTGGCTCTTTCAGAATAAACTGGTTTTCACTTCACATTCCAATCTCCCAGGCAATTCCCTCCTGTGCATACTGTCAATGTGAAAAGGGATGCATGCTTTTTGTTCTTCATCCTGTTTCAGTTTCTTCATTTCTCCTCACCTTCAATATTCTTCTACATGTATATCCTTCTACACAAAATGGAAGCCATACTGTTAAAAAAAGAATCTCATTAAACAACAACGAAAATGTTTTCTAATTGTCCTCTTTCCAATCTTATTCCATTTCCTCTCAACCTCTTTTCTACTTTCTTAGGAAAGATCTTCAGATCTCTTTTCCACCAAAAGCCCACTACGCATTTTTAATTACAAGGGCAAGCTTAGGCTTTTGACAAGTGAGGAGAAGAAACAGAGCCCAGTATTAAATACTTAAAAAATGGATGTGGAGAGATAAATGGGAGAAAGCATTAAACTATCTACTTTAACTATTTTTTCTTTGAAAAATACCATTTACAGATCTGAGGATCTCTAACTTATGTAAGTATCATAAAACAGAATAGAAGTATTTCAACTTGCACACAGTACATAAGGAAATATCATGGTGTTATACAGAAGAAACTGCAATGACCAGGCATCACATTCAGCTTCAAGCAAACAACAGTAGCAGTCAGTCAAACACAAGAAATTCTTCATATTAGAATCTGTGGAGCAAGTTAATAATAGAATTAAAACCAATCACCCTCCCTTCTCCATGGTATTCTTCAAATCACTGACTTTTAATATAATTTGTTCTACAGTGATCTTTTTTTTTTTTCCTTTGTCTTTTTATTTTTCTTAAAAGGCTAGCTGCATGTATTTAATTGTATACTCCTTGGGGCAGTGACTATTTCCTCAAATGTCTGTAGAGTCCATTGCTATAAGCAATAGTACTATGCAATGCGAAGTAATAAAAAAAATTAGGAATGTTTTGTTGAGAAACAGCCATGCATTAATTATGCAAGATTATCTGAAAAATACACAAATAGGGGGCAAAAAAGATGTCATTATGAATCCTTAACTTTAAAGCATCACTGCCCAATGAATGGTTTATGATATTCCATTTCAGTATTATATTTAATTTCGCTTGGGGTATTTAAAAAACATCTGTTCTGAAAGTTACCGAACGGGTATTGTTTACTCAGAAATTCTACAGGGTGCAACCCCCTTCCACACTGTCAGTTAAACATACAGTATTTTAAATACGCATTACAGAGCCAAATGTTGAAGCAGGCACTTAGAATGTGAAGAATATTCTACACATTAAAATACACACGAAAAATACTGTCCAGGAATTATAGCATAAATCAAATGCAGATTCTAAATTCGGTATTTAATAACTATGCAATCTAAAAAAAAACATTTCGTTTTTATTACTTACTGAACTAATTTCATGTCTTAAATCTACATTGCTACAGACTTACACAAGCTACTGAAACTGGTATAATTTTAAAACCAGAAGCAAATCTTTATTGCTGAACTCTGCTCCTGAATATGGGGTTTAATATGAAAACACTGACACCAAAACTGAAGAGTGTGAATAATCTGCTTTAATATTCTCTAAAATCTGTTCTCTAATCTTGATTGAGGTCTGAAAGTAGCACGTCTGGATGTTTCCAGTGTAAATGTTGTGCAAAAACTTTACAAACATAGATCTAAATCTGCAATTGCCATTACTAAAATAAATGAAAAATCTATAAGCAGCAGTGAAACTGGCATGCAAATAAAAGAACTGTCAAGACATATATTGCCTAAAAATAAGCTTACAATAACTATTTTAAAGACTGTGTGTGGTCTTACCCATATATTTTGGCAAGATGCACTTTCTCCAACCACAGCTAGATTCATCCAAAAGCAGTGGCACTGGAGAGTCTCTGTCTCACCTGTCAAACTTGAAGAACGTTGTTCAGCAGACCACCATGAGTCCATGGATAGGATCCACAGCACTACAGCAGCTGGTCTTGATAAGTGTTCTCTAACTATAGAGGCAAATACTTCAAAAATGTTCTGTAAGAGGATCACTCTTAATATACGTGCATTTAAAAACAAACGGAGACAAAAATACATCTAGAACAAGACTCTCGGGGCATTTATGGCGAAGCACCATCAGTGACCACATACGTATCTCTGTCTGACGTCTCAAAGCGCTCACAAAAGATTCAAGCCTATTAAATTTACCTTAGAAATTAACTAAATTTATGTACTTCTCACAAATTATTAGATTGCAGGCAACCAAATAAAAGAACTAGACCCCTTAACTCTTCGTATAATCTAGGAAGATGAACTCCTCGGTTACTTTCCCACACGACACTGAAAATATTTTGAGACCAACCTACAAATCGATGAAGTGGGAAGGAAAGCTAAAAGGCTGCTTGGCTACGGGAAAGGTAGGATTCAGTGGACATGGGATGAAGCAAGCAAAGCTGCCAGCTGTAAAACTACACAAGAGGGTATTTCGACGACCAGAAAGACCTAGGGAGAGAGCTTATCGGACTTCTCTCTATATAAAGTAACTTGGACTGTTATTAAAAAGTATATAATCATTAATTTCCAGAGCGATGTGAATATTTTCTAAAAATAGGTCGCTGCTTTTAACTGCTGAGATCTGCTCGGGTTTAACTACTGGTGGCATTGTAGCCTAAAAGCAAGAAAGGCTCTAGAGAGATTACTTTCACTTTTCCCTAGATATATTTAGTGTACTAACTAGCATAGTTAGGATATTATTTTTCTTTGGTTTTGTCAGTAGCATGTTTGAAATAAATTTTATTAAGTGGTAGTGTATGTAACATTGCATTGTGGGTAGCAGTTTCCTGCCTTAACCTAGCCACATCCTCAGCTGTTATATGAGACAGGTTTCCCATATTTTCTGCAAGTTGACTTCAAAAAAAAAAATAAAAAGGGAAAAAAAATAGACAGGACAAAACAGCTAAAAGGTTAGGGTGATCTTAAACACTGTGTGGCGACTGTTTAGAAGGTGGATGTCTAATCAAATGGGATCTCTCGATTACCCTACAGTCTACAAAATACATACTGGAGGAACACAAGGAAAGTAACACTTGTCAGAAAAAATGCCTGAGCAGCAAAAATAGCCGAGATGAGGTATATTTGACCATTAAGATAGAGACCTTCAGTCAAAGCCTGATCAGGGGACAGAGACTTGGCAACTCAAGATGAATGAAAACCACTTGCTATTAAATGATGTACTCGCTGATTAAAAGAAGATGAGCATCCTTTTAATTTAAATAACAGTTCTGTTTAAGGTATAATTTGATTTCAGTAGCCTGATTCCCTGGTACAGAAAACACGCAACACTTGCTTACACTATAAATACAGAAGTATTTTTTTTCCTCTCTGTTTCATGGTCCCAGGCCCCATCCCCTTTCAAACCACATCTTATTTAGAAAAAAAAAAAGTTGAAAGGTAGAGAACAGAAATCATCATAAAAAGGCTGAAAAAACTCTGACATTCCATGCTACTCCTTGCAGACACCAGTAAGAAGCATTTTAAAAGGAATGAGTACTGAAGTAACCCTGATGTTTTATTTTTTTTTAATTAATGGGCAGTTTTGGTTTTTTGCTCTCACAGGTTAGTAGCATGGTAGCAGCAAACATGAAGCTGCTGCAGAGATGTTGGAGGCTGGAAGTCTACAAGACACCCAAGTCAAGCAACAGAAGTTCCTTAAAATGTGCAAATATTTTAAATGCACATGGTGAATTAAATATATTAGCTAAGAACCATCTGAAAATACAGTACAATCATTCTAAAATGTGCAATGACTTCTCACTGAGTTATGAAAAACAGAGCCAAGTAGAGACATTTCTCTCATTAAAAAAAAAATAAAAAATAAAAAAATGCTGCTATGGAAACAGATACATTAATAGCATCTGCAATTAACACATGCATCTGAGGAAACTGCTCTGAAACTTTCTCCATTATAAAAATCGGTGTCTTGTTATAGTACATACTGTAAAACTTGTAAGCAAGTGCAATTTAACAAGTTTGTCATCCTATTACTTTACGCAGCATATTTATATGTCTCTAGCTGTAGCATAGAAACAAACATTTAAGTACAAATAAACTTGATCATACTGTTTATATGCTGCATGAACTTTGAGTGACATAAGGCAAAATGTTTGGAAATAAAGCATAGCTTAAAAGTTTCAAAACAAATTTCAAAAGAAAAAAGTGAAAGATGTAATTATCTTTTAGTGTTGCATTACAATTGACTTTAAATAAGATTCCATTTCGTCAAAGATCAAGCTTATAGTTTACCAGAGGAATTCCTTAGCATAATACTTCCTTTGTAAGTGTAATTGTGACTTAAAGCATCCCCTATGGAAGTCATAAGTGAACTTCAATTTTTGTAGATCTACCTTTTGAACAACAGACTGCCAACAGTAAGTCTGCAATCAAGACACCATTAACACAGTGAATTTTAGGATTCGTGTATCTGCTTCACTAAAAGTGCAAACTATCCTGAAAGAAACCAGCAGTTTCACAGGTATAAGGTCTGTATACTGTTTTGTTTTATAAGGTCTGTATACTGCCTAGTAATAAAAAATAAAAATTAAAAAAAAAAGTTCTATTCATTGTTAGTTTCTGCAAGCTACATCTTGTTTACCTTATTAAACAATTTGTTCTTCTGCTTTTAATGCATTTTGCCTTACTAGAAGAAGACTTCACTGTAGTTGTCTTGACCTTGATATCACAGGTGAAAAAGCATGTACAGTACAAAAAAAATCCCAAAGTTATCACACCAAAACATAATAACCAAGTCAGAGAATAACTCTGCATACACAATTGACAGCATAAAAAAACCCACTCCAGAAAAAGACTGAGTACGTCTCAAGGCAAGGAATTTAAAAAGTCAAACCTCTGGAGGAGTTCAATATTCAAATATTAAAGATGTAACTGAGAATAAATTCCAAAGTTAAAAATAAATAAATCAACTGCATTTAAGTGAAAACAAGTATCTAAGATCAGGACATAAGTGATCTATTACATAAAAGCACTGAAGTTACCTACCATCATGTAAAAGTTGATAAATATCTTAGCTGTAGTTGAAGGAACATTGTGCTTACAATTAAGAGTTCCACAAATAACAGAGGTAGAAACTTCCAAAGACTTCTGCTGCATCAGAAGTTGATTAAATCTGGAAGTCACACAAACATATTTTGTTTATATGAAGTGATTACCAATCTTTTCATCATTTTTATGCATTTAACTTCTTTCCATTGGTGTTCTTATCCATACTATGAAAACATAAAGAAATACAAAGGAATCCATCACTAGAAGAATTAAACAGCACTCATACAAAAGTAAAAGATGGGTGATTTGCAGAATACCCCTTTTTCATTTAAAGACAGAATTCCACAAATACATCAGCATCTAATAACTTCCAAAGTACTGAATGAAGAAGAACGTTATTTACCTTATTATAAATACTATGAAAGTACTTTTTATGCATAGGGTTTTAGGTTGCTTTGATAAATATATGATAACGAGAAAAAGAAGGAACCAGCTGTAATTTCTTACTGAAATCTCCCTGCCCATTTCCTCTCCATCCCCACAAAGTAGAGAACCTGCTCTCCACCCACACCTCCAGATCTCCATCTCCCACCACTGCTGGCCAACTTCTTGCTGGGAAAGCTGAGGACAGAGAGGAAAATAAAAAAGGAGGGCTGCCAGCTTCAAAGAGACGTCTTTTATTTTACAAATAAAAGCTGAACAATATCTAGAAAGTGTTTTATACAATTCTTCTGCTCTCAGCAATATATACAACAACAAGCAAACAACAAAAAAAATCACCCTGCAAAAGCTAGAAAATCCCATGCATCTGTGATACAATCAGGCTAATAAGAAAAGTTCTAGACATAATGTCCAAAGAGGCAAAAAAATAAGATACTTTCTCCAAGATGTTTCCAATTTTGTTCTGAATCTGAGTGAGCAAATCAAGACTACTAATACACACTGTCTGTGCACATTATTCCTTACTACACACAGCATTTTGCAATTTATTTCAAAGCCTCTATTATAAACAAAAAAATACTGCTTTTGTTAACCCACTCCGTACTGGTACAGTAAAGGCTTATATTACACAATCAAAGTCAAAGTTACAATATGTTGAGTATATAAAAAATATTACACACACATGCACACATATGATATTAAGCATTTAAATCTTACATATGCATCAAATTTATGTTTCATTTTAAAACTAAGTGTTAACATTAACTGGTGAATGAAGTTATTTATGGTCTCCCAAAAAGCCAAAGACTGTTCTATTTCGCCTAAACGCTGAAACTATAAGGAGCAATTAACAGAAGCGCAATCACAATCTCACAGCTCGCTCTGTTCTGCAGTGTCTGTATTAAATCCCAGCAATACTGGCACTCAAAAGCATCCCTCGGAAGGCAGCACACAACTAGCTATGCTATTTAAATGACATATTTTGCCCCCCATATAAAAGCAAGATAATTGCCCTTAATTTGCATTACATAAAACTGCCAACTAGTTTTGAAGGCATGTAAAGCAAGGCAGACATGATTTAAGATTTGCAAAGGAATCCCCAGCCTAACACTCCTGTGACAGCCAATTACAGGAGAAAAACACAAGCCCAACAAGCAGGCTGCTACTAGACCTTCGGCAAGGTAAAGTTTCTTACAATGAGTTACAGATTCACAAGTAGAGGAAGACAAGGAGAAAAAGTAAAACAGAAGGAATCCAGCCACCCAGCAAATCTGAAGCAGACCCAAGATCGTGATACAATCCAAAGATGTAAATTATTGTAAATCATCACTGTTGTTCAGAATTTCACACAGCCACTTGTGCCAATTTTGCTCACTTTTCCACAGACACAATAATGAAGCAGGGAAAGAGAAAAGAAAAAGAAAAAAAAAAGGAGGAAAAAAAAAAGAAAAGGAGGGGGAAAGAAGAGTGGGGGGAACCTGAACTGAGAGTACAAATAAAGTTCTGCTGTCCATATGCTTTAACTGTACAGAAGTTTGGGCTCTTACAGCATTTTGTACTCTCTCCAAATCCTCATGAGTCACAAAAATTAAAAAGCTATATCCTTCTGGATGCCAGGAAGGGCCTTACCACGGGCCTTTTGTCAAAATAAAAAAAAAAAAAAAGAAAAAAAAGAAAAAAAAAGAAAAAAAAGGGAGAGAGCAAGAACAAGCCCCAGTGGTAGGCAGTCCTCTGCGAGTCCTCTGATGTCACAAGCCACATGATTCTCTCTCTCCAGTAACAGTGCTTGCAAAAAAAAGGAGTTTTAAAGCTTTTGCTTTTTTGGATTGTGTGAATGCTTCATTCGCCTCACAAACAACCACAGAACCACAAGTGCGGTGCAAACTTTCTCCAGGAGGACAGCAGAGAAGGCTCTGGGTTTTAAATGGTTAATCTCCGCAGGTCACTACCAGCCACTGAGACCAACAGAGTCAGTAAGTGCTCTCTAACCACAGTCTATGCAGTAATAGTAGGTCCTTCAAATATTTGCTCATTCTCTTTTTTTTTTGTTTTGTTTCCTTGCTTTTCACATGTTACCAGTGCTACAACATTTTTTTTTTTTTTTGACAAAAAAAAAAAGAAAGCAACTGTAGGGTCTATGCAATGCAGGGGCACTGTAAAACTAAACCAAGGTTTGGCTATGGTTTGTGTTTGCAGTTTGAGGATCCAAGAAGTATTTACACCAGGAGGTGAAAGCTCTGCGTGAAACGAGAGGGACTATGGCATCAAACAGCCTGTTCAGTTCAGTGACACCATGTCAGCAAAACTTCTTTTGGGGTGAGTACTGCGACGTCTCAGCTCCCGTTTGCCGCGCTCGGGGTTTTCTTAACGATGCCGGGGACAGTTATGGAAACAAAAAAACTTGCTGAATGGGATGCTAGGGTGGGGAGAGAGCATAGCAGGCTGGGGTGGGGGGGGGGGGGAAGCAGTCATCATAAAAAGCTTCTGCGGATTTATGAACGAATTTGTGAGCTGAGGAGCTGAGCAGAAAGAGGTCGGTGGCCGCCTGCTCGGTGCCCTGGCAGCAGGTGTGCTCGGCTGGGCCGCGCGAGGTGGCCGCAGCCAGGGACATGGGATGGGGTATAGCGCAGTGCCCAGCCCTATTGCAGGTACAAGGGACCAGGTAGGTAGGGAAACAGCCAAGGACAGCAAGGGATAGCTTAGGAAGAACCGGTGCAGAGCGTAACCCTTCAATGCATCCAACGTGACTGCTTAATGCAAGATATTCTGAAGGAATTACAGGATTTAGCTCTGTTTCCTTAGACCTGATGAAATGAGTAGCGTGCAGCATGTAGCAGCCTCTCCTATCCACAACTTCCCTATCATTGTACCAGACAACTTATTTTTAAGCATATATGCTCAATGAAGTTATCAGAAACGTGCAGTTCTTCGCCCTCGTTTCGCAGCAAAGTGTGCTATTTAATGGACTCATTTCTGAAAGCGAATTCTCCTCATTGCACTTGTTGTGAACAGGGTGAAACATTCAGGCATAAAAATATTAACCTATGAAATGAAGTTATGCAATTTAGTATGTTGATGAATTTAAGCTTTAATTGAAAGTGGGATTTAAAAAACTCTGTAGAAGGGCACTGCCAAATCTTTACTTCAATATTCAGAACTGTAAACACAGGTTCCTTTAAGAAATCATGTATGTAGACTGAGGCAGTTATTTATATGTCCTGCAGACACACGTGCCCATAAAAAATCATAAATGCACTATAAAATTACACCTCTATCATGGCTTATTTAGAAAAGCTTCTTCCTCTCAGATATAGTTTTAAAATCAGCGCAGGGCACCTCACGCTTGAACTGAATATAACCAAATCGGATTTTAAGTGATTGCTCTGCAAGTAAGACAAAGTTACTTTTAAAACGTGATGGAAAATGCAGTATTCTAGTTCCCTTTGACCAGTGGTAAGAAGCATATGCAACATTTTTTTCAAAGCATCTTTTACTGACACAACTGAAAATTCTGAAAGACCAAGGAAAAAAAAAAAAAGTGAAAACTTACAGGATTCTCTTAATGGTGTCCATCATGTTGAAACTAGGCTGGGGCTGTAGCTAAAGCTATTTCTTTTCCTCCCCTGTCCCCATTATAAGACAAATAACAATGCTAGGACCATTTTCAGTGTATACATCCCGATTAGGCTTGTATTGTAATGAACCGAGGACCGGAGTTCCCTTTACCCCTCCTACTTCACGCGCTTTGACTGGTTCCCAGTTCAGCACATGAGTAAGCTGTAAGGCTGCGTGCGGGAAAAGACTTGAAGAATAGCTTCTCACAGAGCAGGGAGCAGTTTAATTTATGATCTACAGATAGCAGAAGTAATAACAGAACCTGTGCCGGCTCCTGTAGCTGTAATAGGCAGACCGGTGAGCTGAAATGCTAACACAAAAATGGTAAGCAGCTTTTCTACTAAAACTGCTGTCTTAATGAAGCCCAGCAGAAGTGTAGCCAGACCACATTATCCCAGTGTTTACAACAGGAAATACAGTTTACATGTATAGGGACTTTCTTTTGCTTTTACTTCCAAAAGAGATTAGAAGAAATTGAGTTGGCTAAAATTATCAAAACACCGAGTGGTGACTGCTTAATTTATCTACTTTTGATCATTCTCAAAGCGAGGCAAAAGTCCCGCAGCACGAAGGATACTTTTTTCCAAACTTCAGTAAATCGGGTTGGGGACACAAATTCAACTCTGGCCACGAGCAGCAAATGCACGGAACAACGAAATCTCACCAATTCTATCAGTATGTAACCAGTATCTCTTATACCAGAACCAAAAGAAAACTTAAGAACTTTATAAAAATGAGACAGACCACAATTTAAAAAAGAACAAAAGCCAGAAGACCCAAGTTAGTCATCAATTTACCATTTCCTACCACCGGTGCAGCAGGATGTCAGAATGCATGATCTATTTTTGTTCCTTTCCATGCTGTATCTCCTTCTATTGCAATCTCTAACTTCGTCCCTTCGTGACTGCTGAATTTGATTAGTTTTTTCTTTGAGAATTAAGACGCATAATGACGAGTAATAATAGGAAGGAAAACAGCGTTGTAAGGATTAACATTTGTGAAAATTCTTATTTCACTTGCTTTTTCTGTGTGTTTTTAACTCATATGGAAGGGAGGAATAACGGTAGTGAAGATGCAGGACCCTTTCCTAATTACAGGGAACATGTATTCCCCTACAGTTTAGATCATTTGAATTAACTTGCTATTGTTTCATAGCCAGAGCATTTCTGTGTTAAGTGTGTTATACACAGGTATTGACTGCATTTTGCCTGAGTGACCTGCTTAAGGTTTTAAATAGAAGCGCGTTCGTTTCAACCAGCAGATTATTATATTTGTATCCATATCACCTTAAGAAAAAAAAATCTCAGAATAAATACTAAGCAGAAAAATGAATTGCATATTTATTAGAAAATCTAGTAAACATTGTACAAGATACTTTAGAGCATGAAATACTCTTGAAATGCCTCCCGTAATTGTTACAAATGATAAAAAAAGCATTTTCAAATACGATCTGTGCATCTTCATAGGAGAATTTCACTGAAGGACGTAAATTAGATCAAGATTTGGCTGATGATTTAATCAATTATTTCACATGTACTGTTTGGTAACTGATCCCTATAGATAGACCTAATAAACCTACATGAAATACTTCAAGTTAACAGCAACAAATTTACACTGCTTATATTAAAATACTCGCCAGAATATTCTCATTTACTCTTTAAAAAAAGCACCTTTTCTAGATGTCGGTTCTGAACTGTTTTATCAGTTGGCAAGGAATTGTAGTTTTTTATTTTACTTAAGATACTGATAAGAGAGAAACAGATCCCTTCTGATTATGCCTATAAAGCTGAATTTTTCTGAATGTTCCTGCTCTGTTTAACATATTCCTATGATTGTGAAGCTTGAAGCAAAATCTCAGTAATCACTGGTCTGTATAAACGTAATTTAAAATACTAGGACTTTACAAAAATAATACTGAAGGAATGCAGGCATGACTATTCTCATTTGCATTAAGAAAGCTGCAAGCTTCTCACTCAGGCTTTCGGTACCTTAAACCCCTAAAACATGCAGAATTACACTGCAGCATTTCTATAATTCTTAAGCAGCAAAATGCGGTGATTTGTTTAATTATCTGTCTCAAATTAACTATTAATAACCGATATTGTCTAAATCCAGCGCGCTGATGCAAAATTCACTAAGATAGAAAAGTTCCAGTTTGTTAAAAGAACATTGAAGTATCTGATGGTTAAATAAACTGAGAAAAAAAACACCTAACTCATTAGGGGCACTAAGATTTTATCAAACATACAGGATTAATCTCTATTGAATAGAACCATTCACAAATCAAAACTTTCTTACTTCAATACTTTCATGCAGTGCTAATCAATTACAACCTTTTCTAGTTATTCAAAATCCATGTGCTTTTAATTTTATTCACTGGTGGTCTAAAATATAATATTCAGGCCAAGCTAAGTCATTCTGTATTGCAACTTTGCTTTTTTTCAATAAATATTCATCTAGAGGTTTTCTTAGAGAGAACTGCTCATATGAAGACTGTGGTAATATTTTTATACTGTACCTCCTTGTTGAAGCAAAAGGTTAGGGGTTACCTAAATACCTCAACTGTATATACAAAAAAAGGAAAAGGTAAGTATTCACATGAAAAATCCAAAGGGACTATATTATTTATTTTTGCATTTCCTATGATTAATGATGCACCAGTGCATACTTGAAAACTGAAGTCAAAATAGGGTAACACCTCAAATTCCTTTACAAACTGTACAAATATCAAACTTCCATGCTGTATTAACTACTCTACCAGAAATATTTAAAGGCTCTGCCACCCCACATTAAGAGCATAACAATAATACCGAAATTCAAGCAGTGTGATTTCTTGGTCACGGTCAGACTAATGCTAATCTTAAAACTGCACCTTATACCTTTATTTTTCCTGATGGCTTTTCACAACACAGTTGTGCTTGTTACAAATAACAAGGAGCCCAGCGCAGGCTCGAGTAAATAACGGAGATCTAAAACCAGATCCGTTTAAGTATAAGCAGAAAAACAAAACGGTAAGATATTCTTGCAAAGGATGCTAACTACACAATGCAGACAGTTCAAAAGAGTAACCATCAGCGCTGCGTGTATGGTCATGTCACACCTTGGGGCACACACCCGTGGGTGGCTGTCCCTGCCAGCAGCTAGGCAGAACTCCTTGCTAAAACAGCAGGTTGAGCACAGGAGGCTGCAAACACAAGCAGAGTGCTGCATTTTTTTCCATGCACAAATCCAGCCCATTTCAGTGGAAGTTAAATACGGAGGGAAAGGAGGAATTAGCCCGTGCTTGCCAGGCTGCAGAGGTGCTGAGCACCTCCATCTCTCCGGCGGGGCTGCTCCAGCAGCAGCTGTCAGTGCTCGGTACCGCTTGAAAATTAGCCATGTGCATGTTTTCCTCTATGTACCTCATAAAAATCAACATTGTGTGTTGGAGGTGATGGAGTTGGTTCTGAAAACTCATTAAATACACTCCGTTAATAAGAATTACAATAAATTGCCATGTTTAATATGCCCTAGAGTATATAATATTTTAATTAAGGCAGCCTCAAGATAAATAGTGAGCTTAAGATGGTAAAATCTGAAGCATTTTAAGGTCTTAGCTTAGGCACTGAGAGAATCCGAGATTCGCACAACCGGTTAAGAAACTGCAGCATAAAAAAAATATTCCAGTGCTATTTTAAATATAAAATGTTAATTTGTCTAAAAGGGATAAATATACCATTTATTTTGATAACTGTGCTCAAAAATAAATTAGTAAACTATGCGCTATTTCAAAAAGATTTTCCTTGTAAATTTTGCTAGACCTATGAATTAACCACAGATTTTCATCCGGAGACAGCAGACACCCACAAAACACAGAAAACATCTACCTCCTCCACCACAGAACCCCAACAAGAAACTACTGTTACCAACAAAATACATTTTTGCTGACATTATCTACAATGCCTTTAATTCTTATTGTATACATGTTTTTCAAAACAACTGCTAAAGGCTCATGGGGAACAGATTGAGGAGGTGTATCTTCTGCTCTCAGGTGTTTTTGTTTTTAAGTTAATAAAGCTTAAATCTAAGAGCACGCTTCCTTACATAAACATGCTCCCTTCTACAAATAAATATAAGACCTGCCACTTAACATAGGGAAAAGCACACCCTAAAGAGTATTTTAAAGATGAGCACAAAGACAAAATAAACTCAGGTTACTACATCATAAAATAGTTTAACACTTCCAATAAAAAAATCCATTATTCATGCATCTGTTTCCTGTATATATTTTTTATTCTGCTTGTTAGCATACTGTGTACTGTTCTAGCCTTCCTCATGTAGCTATAAGTTTCCTATTTCATGTATGAACTTGCCCCAGGAGGAAAAGAGACATAGGTTTTCTACCGACTCACTTTAAATGCTGAAGTCATTTTAATCAGAGCAATTAAATTATCCTCTGGAACCCACTCCTTATTAAACATTTTTATTTATAAAAATTAATTCAACATAGTAAAAGATTAAAGGGAAAATGGCTACATTTTCCTTTAAATAAATGTGGTACTGCAAAAAAATAAAGTATTTCCATATTATACCTACTGTATTCCTAACAGCTTTCTCTAAGAATATGTTTTCATCTCTGATAAAACTACCTTTATTTTTACAGCAAAGGCTGAAAACAGTTTCTTCTGCTGTCCCTCTCATTTAAAAATGTCATTTTCGTTAAGGTCAGGCAGCTCTGGAATTAACAATAGCTTTAAGTTTTAATATGTTATAGCTAAAACCCCTGTGGCAAAAATGTTTTGGCAGGAATTCATCCAAATATGGTTACTGTATTTCTGATGGACACTAACTTATTTCACATATTACATTTCATCAGAATTGCTAGTATTTCATAATGACTTGAAATTTATTATCATTCATTTTCTCGAAGAAGGAAAGTTAAATTCTGATGACCTTACATACATTTATTTTCCCCAGAATTTATTTGAACCTGAAACATGCCAAACCATTGTTTACTTATCCCTCATGGTCAGATATCTCACATCTAAATCCACGCTGCGGTTTACTGAAACAGAAAGACAGAGCCATTGCCAGTTACATAATATTTTATTGTTCAGAGAAAAGGACCCAACCTCACTCTCAAAGCAAATTAACTGCGGCACTAGCGAGACGTGGTTGCATCGATGTGCATGTGGACACACATACGCTGACGACCATACGCTGGGTGCAAGTGGGTCTGGCATAACAAGTTAGAGCGTGGTGACATTACACATCATTATTAATTGTTGAATTCAACTTCTTTGTCAAGAGTACTTAACAGAAATGACACCACACTAGTAAGTAAAAGATAGAGATGATTTTTTTTTTCTTTTTAAGGAAGTCAATATAGACAAGTAATTATGTGCAAATACTTTCACTTCCACATAGTGCTAATCTCCAAGGATATCTGTAATTCACTTAAATATAGATCAGAAAACACAGAGTTAAAAAAGCATGATATTTTAATGTAGCCATGTGCGGTATTAGAACAGGGTATTCTTTCTTGGGAGAAATGTTAATGAGTTGTGTATGTGCAAACATGCGTACGTATATAGCTTCAAACTTTAATTCCTACTGATCCATATTTCTAAAGTGTTTAATTTCTTGAAGTAAAACACAGTGATAGGGTAAGTTTAGAAAACATCTGTGTTGGTACAAAGTCCTTAACCTAACACAGAGGTTGCACAAATACAGAAGTTGCTATCACATTCCGATTTCCCAGCAGTGCAAATTTCCAAAGAACATTTAAAACACTTCACATCTCTCTCCTTTGCTACTACGTAGTACAGGGGCTTGAAGCAAGGATCTCATCTTTATGCTTGTAAAAAAGAATGTCTATTAACACTATTATAATGCTCTACATCAATTGAAAGTGTTAGTGCTAGTAATGAAATAATAGATGGTAGAAGCACTCATTATAGAATACTGGGCAATATTTCTGAGGAAAGAAATGCTTGGGAGTAAGCCTGGTGGTATCTTCTTCCTTATTCCCATAGTCCCGAGAAGGGAAAAACTGTTTTTGTGGACAGTAGACTGGACCATAACAACTCACCTCAACTTTCAAAGTGAAACCATGCATTTTAGCCAAGGTACTCTTATCTGTAGGTCAGCTGCTGCTTTTGACACAGTGCAATTTTTCTTCTGGAACTGATGAAACAAATAAGGTACCCTATATATACATTTAAGGAATTCTGACATGAAATATGGAGTTGCTCAGCCAAGAATTATTACTCCCTAATATTATTTTTTATATTAATATTGTAATACATCAATAATTTACTATAAATACCATCCTTCAAGAAGAACCAGCAAGAGTTATTTTACACAGATTAAGTAGTTATAATTCAATGGGGGGGAAAAAAGGCATTTTAAGACACGATCAACAAAAAGCCTAATTCTGAAGACTGTACCAGAATTTATTATTTCAGTTTATCATGTCTCAAAAAGCTGTACGCTAGGTGAGCCATAACACTGAGCTGATACAGTACCCATGCCCTGCTGCATTTACTGTATAAATTCCACGTGTAACTGCTTTCTTTCAAATGTATCACCTATTCCACTGAGAATCCTGTCCCTTTAAATAGAAAACTTCTGGGGAAAAAAAAAAGTGTCAAGTTTGCTCTTTAATATTGAAGGGACACGTATGTTCAAGCTTAGCGACGCTTTTATTAATAAGAGTTTGACAAATTAATGCTCTTAGCTATTGTATAATACTGGAGCACAGGAGCAGCTTTGTAATAGAGCATTTAAAGTCTGCAGGATATTTATTTCCTAACACAATCTGCAAAACTTGTTTCCTCTAAGAAAAGAACAGCAGTATAAATTCACATTAAAAGAGTTCTTCATCTGCATTTTTCCAATCAGTGATATCAAAAGTTTAACTCAGCTGCACTTGGTTATTTGTGGAATAACCAAGCCATAACAATGAATGGTTTATTTAAAACTGACAGGACCAGAAAGCAGTAACTATTTACTTAGGCGGTGTACCTTAGTATACACCAGTAAAAATGTTCTCTTTTCCCAAAAGGACTTTTTGCATAAAGGGCATTCACTTTGCTTCCTTCCCACACTTCTTACATCCAACTTTGTACATTCAAACCTAAGTACTATATTTTTCTTGCTATTCAGTATATTTTTATTTCCCCCCTTTCTGATTAAAAGGCATAAACAGAAACACTAAAACGAATTCAGGGGGCACACTCTTTATACTGACATTTTATTAAAGAAACCAACATTCAGGGAAAAATCCAGTCCTTTGTGGATAATAAAATAACACAATCTAGGTAGCAAGAAAAAAAAATAATTTAGCATCAAATGGGCAGAAATATATCTTCCACAGCAAGAACCATTTTCTTACTGCAGAAAGAACAATTTCATCCTAATGCAACACTGTGACTGTGTATTGCATATGCAAACACTCGAACTACTTTTAATTTCACAGTATTTAAGGAAGGGGACCTAAAATTACTCTGTTATTCTGTACAGCAATTAATTCAGTCATGACCTCGTGATAATTTGGGGTTCTAAGCTCATTAACATAATATTTTAATATTACCTTTAAAAATCAAAAGCAAAATCTTAATTACGGCTGAGCCATCTAAATGTGTGTTAATACATCTTAAAATAAATGAAGACTTAACCTTGTCCAGATAGAAAGATAAAATATTACAGGACGTGTAATACAAAACAAAGGCTGGGAAGACCGTAATTTTGTTACTTGAAATTATAATATTAGTTTACTAACTAATTTCGAGGCACATGTGTACTGCACATGTGTAAAATCGACTTGATGCAGCCTGCTTACATGCACACACACACGAGCTGGAATGTCCTAATTCTGATCAAAGATGTATGTAGCCGGATGTGCGGTTAATTCACTGATCAAATTTTCACAACTGAAAAACATCTTGAAAGACACAGTCCTAGTTGCCAGTAGTGCGTGTAAAATGATTGTACGTTTTAGGATGTATCTTAGGACCTCTTCTGCATGCACATGCACAAAATAAAAAGGAAGAAACGCAGAAAAAGATGAAAAGGCACTGCTTTTCACTTCCAGTACTCTTAAAGGGCAGAGTGAGACTGAGTGAAATAAACTTAAAACACCCGTAGAAGCTAAACTCTAGTCTTACTGACACGTTCTTACAGTAAGCTTGTGTTCCATAAAAACTATATAAAAGTGTCAGAAGCGTAGATGCATAGCACATGCACGCAATGTAAGACAAATCTGCCCTGTAACAATAATACACAGTAGCTCCTCAATGTCCGTGAAATATTTTAAAATGCACTAAATCTATAAAAATACTCTGTCAAACTTCAGAACTGTCCACTGAACCAAGCAGATGTATTGAATAAACACTGTTTAATGGGGTTTAAATTTTATCGGCTATGTAAAAAATTAGAAGAATTTGAACTATCAATTGTTTGAAGTCTTCTACCATCACATTTAAGAATCCCACTTGCCTACAGAGCTGACTACTTATAGTAAATACACATAATATATAATGGTCACTCTATTTGATCAGATATGCATTAAATAAAAATAAGCCAAACAAACTTATAAAGATACTAAGATGGGCAATAATTTTACTAGTCTCAACACTGATTTAAAAGACGTCTCTCTTTTTCTCCTTTACATACCTGGTTGTTATCAATTACTGATGTGTCTTCACCCTTCTTGCAGGAAAAATTCCTTTAAAAATTAGAGCACACACATTTGAAACCTATATACATAAAAATTACTCTTTTTTTCAGTAGCCCAGAAAATCTGAAGGTTTTTTTAGGCTGATGATATCTTCACATAGAAACACAGAACGTCTGCAGACAGTAAGAAGCCTTTAGTAAGCCTTTTTGCTGCACCATAATAATCTGATCCAGAAATTCAAGGGTACCTTAAACAACGGGCTACCTGTTCTAGCCATGCTTAGGAATGTGGCCAAATCATTTTTATTGATTTAACCTTTATAGGAATGCTACATATCCTCAGAGCAAAACATTTCTAATGCATTTATAATATGATATACCTCTGAGAAGTTATGAAAAAAAAAATCTTATGACAGATAGGTTAGCCCCCCTCCACTATTACATTTTTCTGATCTAGTGATCGATAGGCATTCGTGTTAGACTATTTTGTGAGTTTGTATGTGTTCGTATTCATAGGATAAAATCAGGAACTGTAACACTTACAGAAGACAAGACGAATATCTGACCTGTCTTTGTTTAAGAAATAAGAACTGCTGAACTGATAGCCAAGACTCTAAATACTCCTTTCATTCTAGAATTACACATCAATCATGTTACCTGCAAACATATCAAGTTAAAACTTCCAGAATTTACAGTCCTTTTTGAATAAACTGAGCAGCATGCTAGTTACGTTCAGAGAGCTTACAGAAGGTGGTTTGTGTATCTCTCCAGAATTCTTAAAGAAGCACTTCTTAAATTCCCTCTTCATCAGAAATCTATTTCGTATATATTTCAAATCAGTGTTTCTTGATGTCACTATTCATATTCTATTATTTTGACACTCGGGTTTGAAAAAATAGTATATTTCAGTATTTGTTGTTCTTTTGAATGTTACAAACCACACTTGAGCATTACCACGAGTCACTTGTTTTTTGGAAAGTAAACTGTTCGGACTTGCTCATTATGGTAGACTTCTTAAAAGTGTAGAGCAGACATGAAAACGGTGTCCGAGAAGTCAGTCAAACAAAAGCAAATATGCTCGTGTTACATATTATATTAGTTACGAGTCTTCTAAGGAAAATCAGGGGTGGTTTTTGTTTGGTGTTTTGGTTTTTTTTGTTTGTTTACTTAGTTTACAAGTAAATGGAGAAAACCTGGTAATGAAAATTATTTCTACTTCTAATTCGAGTAAAAAATCTAGTATGTTATTCTTCACAATTGAAAAAGAAGAGCCAAGAACACTTTAGGTGGGCAATACACTGTACTACCGATCACCTATTTTAATACAATTTCTATCTACTTTTTATTTCTGAAGACAGTGATGTCTACAGACCATATTAAGGTCTCACTCATCTACAGAAAAACATGTAGCAACCCTGTAAAGAGAAAAATATTAAAATAATTTATTAGTGAGATAAATGCCTATCAACACTGTAATGTAGTCTGTAAAGTTCCTACATCAAACAAATAAATTCTAACTAGAATATACGACTTACCATAAAACACACATTTGCAAATTCTGTTTTACTTTGTCGTTGTTTTGTTTTTAATAAGAACTTCGATATTATTTTTTTCAGAAAATAAATCACTAGTTTTGTCTCTTCTTACATTTTTTCCTAAAAAGTATTCTGAAAGTCAATCCATACCCAAAAATACAATATTCACACACAAAATATCCCTCTGACGTGAGCCTCATGGTTTGCTAAACCAGACAAATTTAAGACCTTACTGTGATACACATCAACGATTTTTATAAGGACAGCCTAGTTCCACCTTCGCTCATGTCATACATCAGGATCTGACCAGATGAGTGCTTGCCCTTATACAAACCCAGTTTACTTTGTACTACAGTAGACTGAGAGCATTCATCAGTTACCACATGAAGATCCCGGACAATAATCAAAGAATAAATAACTAATAATTTCAAACAAGATCATTAAAGCATATCAGACCATACTTGATTGCAGCTTTAATAGAGTAAAAGGCAATGGAGCAAGAGGAAACCAAAACAACTGATAGATCAGAAAAAAATAATTTGGTTGGTAAACGTTTGAAAGTCTCTGTAATGAATAGGCTGATGCTGAGGGCTGCATCTCTCTTCCAGTTTTACAGCTATAAAAACTTCTGTTTTCACTTTTTATTACAGTTCACCTTAAGGAAGCACCTAGGTAATACTGAAAAATACTGGAATGTTAGAAATGCAAGCTGTCCTCACAGACAGTGGTGATGGAAAAAGGCCTAGTTTAAATGCTGTTATACTAATAAAACTGCTTATAGTAGTATTCATTTTTTTGTAACATAATAGATATGTTTGTACAAGGAGCTTTATTAGCATAGTTATCCTGGCAAACAATAACATCTTTTGATGCTACAGAAAAGCTGCTCTGTGCTGGCGTGCAAGGAAGGTCAGATGGAAAACTAACTCCACGCTCTTAACCTGTAAACTCTTTCCTTTCCTGACTACTAACCTAGCCGGGGAGTCCCACAGCCTTTCCACGAACTCAGGTAGGGAGCCTTCTGCTCTGGTCTGCAGGAACAGCACACATGCCCTTGCAGCTTCAGGAGTGCCAGCCTCCTTGGCAGCTCTCTCTCTAAGTTTGTCGACGCAGGTTTGCCACAGAAAAGTTGCCTCCAGATTTCCAGCTCATAAAGGAGTCTTCTATGTGCTTACACACACACGCACACATGTATACACACAAAAAGCTACGTACTTGACTGCTCAAGCCTGCAAGCTATTAGAGGAGCAATTGTGATACTTTTGGAACCCTAAAATTTAATTTCAATGTGTTGAATAAGGGAATACAAAGTGAGGAGACAATGGACTCTGGGAACATATTTTGCAAGGCTGTTTTATAGGGACTCAAAAAGGAAATTGTACAGATGAGGAACATCTATCTGTCTGGCACGTAATTGGCATTATACAGCAGAAAGGAACACCAAAAAATACTTATCCTTGATAACATATGGGTTCTTAGAGTGATGGAAGCATTATGGGTCAGGCAATGCACACATTTTGACAACGTATAATTTGAGTAACAGCTTGTTTTCACGGCACTTCTGATAACTCTTCCCCATCTCCCCATGGATTGTTTTGGTTTAACGATTCTCCCCACATTTTCAAATACTGGAAATACTGTAAGAATTCCATTTCACAGCCAAGAGTCAGACTCTGGCAAGCTTGTCTCTTCACAATTTACGACCCACCTCTCGTACTTCCAGTCTTCTCTACCTCTGGTCTTGAAAGTAGAGTCTACTTTCAAATGCCAGAGGTCAACGGTCCTTTCTTTCAGAAGTGTTTCTATGTACCTTCACACTTAGATACTGTCATCCTATTTCCTCTTTCTTTTTCCTTATAGCATAGGGCATAACTCCCACAAGAAGCTGATTCCAAATGTACTTGAATCTAATATGTTCATACAGCATATTCTTCTACATCTAAAATTGTTGAAAAAGAACATGATCACCTGACTAAAGTTCTTTCAGCTGTCTTATTTTCAGACAGCAGTGTGAAACGTGTCTGATAGGCATTCTATCAGACCCCACTTCAGAGTCAGAGCCAACTAGCAACCCTAGGCATCAATAACAACCAGGCGGTATCTTTCATTTCGTTAGCAGGAACTTAGATTTTTTTTTTCAATATTCATTTTGTGCAGTGCCTACCACAACAAAAATACTTATCCATAGCTACAACTCCAATAGGAAAACCTAAATAAATAACAATAGCAGAAATTTTTTATACAGCATCATCAGCTCAACCTCTCTTAACATCTGTTTCTTTCAACCTTGAAGTAGACAGCTTTACTTTAGGCTAACTTATTTTGAAGTACATTTGAGAAGTCTGTCCTTAAAAATAAATAATTTTTAAAGGCATACTGATGACTCATCTGCAGGACTTGGTAATTTTGGTTCTTGCTGGAAAAATGCTTAGCAAATATTGTCAGCAAAATACTTCCATTTTCTTTGCATAAGCATATTTTGAACCTGAAAATAGCAATGTTAACAATTGTGCCATCACCAAATATAGCTGTTCCCTATTTTGGATAGGATACTGAAGGTATTCAACTAGAAAATTGATTTTGGCTGCAACTAAATATTTTTTAAAAATTCAAAGCATTTATGATTTTTTAAAACCTCGCTCACCGAGGCTTGGTCGTGTCAACAGCACCACACAGGATTCTGAGAACAAAACACGATTATTCCGTTCTTTCCCAGCCAGTTTCCTAAAAGCACAGTTCACACCATATACAAAGCATTGTCCTGCATCTGGTCCCTGTACATCAATCCTTTTTTACTGAACCCGCTGCTGCTGCTGAGATTCTGAACAAATTGAAATGGTCAACCTACAAACACTTGTAGGGTACCAAGGTGAGAAGGCAATCAAAATGGATTAATCAAGAACAAATAAATGTCATATTAACCCAATTGATTAATTTGAAAAGCAAATGACTTTGTCAGTAAAGATGAAGCAGCAGAATCGATGCAACTTGGCTTCAGATAAAACAACATCGATGCTGCCAAGCTATTATACATGGGAACTTGCAAACTCAGTACAGAAGCGTTGCACTACGGAGGAAGTGGTGCAAACTGTAATTGATATTGATGACAAAACATAATATATTTTTTAAGAGTCCCACAGGGAGATGCTGGGCCCAGTTTTGTTTAGGTTAATATATTTAGCATAAATGAGAGAACAGGAACAGTATTTATTGGAATATTTATTGGAATTTACTATGACATCAAGCTGGAGGGATCTCAAATGCTTAAAGAGAACAAGATCAGTTAGAGAAAATCTGAAACTAACAGTATAAAATTAAACAGACGAGTAAAAATGCAGAGAGCCAACTGTTTATTTTGAAGTGAATAACCTCCAGAAAGGAAACATGGAAGAAAATCTGTCAATTAAAAACGCTCACAAACTAAGTAGGCAGGCGTTCAACTCATTCTCACAGACACTATCAGGATTGACATATATACAGAAAATGTAGGAGACACCAATGAGATATACAGAATCTAAGAGCTCAATTAGAAAGCTTTATACCTCATCAAAAATAAGGAGTTAATAACGGTTTTAGAAACCATGATCTATGTGAAAAGGTTAAAGAAACATTTCAAACATATACGTCCTTCGCATCCAACATATTTTCACATGATATCCACGGCCACTAGCACTACTAGTCCACACTAGTCCTACCTACTTCTTCTACAATCTTGTGCAACAAGAGAAGTCAGGTATGACAGCCATCATTTCCTTAGATAAACAGAGTAGGAACTATAGGCATAAAAAAGGTCTGTAGAGATTGCCCAACACCCCCCTTCGCTACAGTTTGTACCAGGTGAGACACTTCGCTGTCCTACCTCAGTGACCCAGACTAGAGTAAGTAGTTCCCTCCCAGTCCCAAACATGTTTTATCAATGATTATTTTACTTGTTAGCCATAGAATACAGGTAAAGGATTTTGTACCTAATGAGGAATAGGTAGGATGAAAACTTAGCAGCGACTGAGCTACTCCTGAACGATGTGTTCAGATGCCCACCTTTACTCTGCAGTTAGTTACTACTCCTGAATGGAAGGGGAAAGAACAACTTTCTATTTAATATGGGTAAAAGCATATATACTCAAAAGTATGATAGGGTATATAAGGCAGTATAAGCTCACATCCTCATTTATCTATAGGAAATCTGCATGCCTAAATTCAAGAAAAATATGACTTTTTAAAAAATCACTAGTCTTGACATCTCTACATTTCAGTGAAAGATTTTATTTATAAATGGGCCGTACTTAGTGAAACACTTAAATACACACACAACTATTTTTATGACTGTCCCAGCAAAGTCAATACTAATATCCTGCTCAAAATTTCAAATCATCCTGATAATCCATGTAAAGTATATATTAAAAAATGTATCCATATCCTACAACAGAGTTTGATAAGTGATGCCCAACTCATTTTTGATTTGTAGTTACAACAAGGAAGTCAAACAACGAGGATAGGAACCACCTCCACACGATGGTTTTTCCTGTTGAGAGTGAAATTTAAATTTGTTCAACATAACTTCAGGCAAATTTTAAAGCATCTGAATGTTGACTCAGCAAAGAAAAAAATCATGTGCATGCTAATGAATATGTATATAATAAACAGTGGATTTTTTTTTTTTTTATATTCTTACACATTACTAAAAGAAAAAACTCAAACTCAGACAAATTAACTGGCTGGCTCCATCTGCTTTGTACTGCTTCAGTAGCAAAAAGCAGCTAAATTGGCAGCTTAACTACCTAGTCAAGGTGCATTTGCTGCTGCATTTTTTTTTTATTTTTATTTTTTAATAGTCTGATGGCACAAGTGGCTAGGGAACCCAGCTGACAGACTTTACTACAGAGCGGTGCTGGTTTGGTTCAGATACATTTTAGAATCCCCTCCTGGAAAAACATACCTAATCAAAACACCGTGTTTCTTTTTTGGTAAAGGATTATCCCCTTTCTAATTTTAACAAAGCCACACAGTTTTCTGAAAACTGACGGCTTTGCAGACCAGTCCTTCAACTCTAAGACAGTCCGAATTGTCCAAGTCCACCCGCTTTGACTTACAAGTCAAGCTGAATACTTTAAGGTAGAGGACCTGACCAACATTTGAGAGATGTGACTAATACTTAATTCAAGACTGATCAAAAAAAAAAAGTTTAAGACGACGCAGACAATTATACAGCTCTGCCAGTAGTCTCAAAGAAAGGAAACATATTGACGAGGTGAAAAGAAAGACTGCATCAAGTCACTCATCATCACTTCTTTGAAAAAAAAAAATGGCCTTTCCATTTGACGAAAATTAAAGATCACTTAACAAAAGCTGTTGTACAAATTATAAGCAAACATATCAAGAAGGCTTCATTAATCAAATTTAAATTGTAACTACTGTACTATGTGTACAGTCTCAACTGCAGAGTTTTAATAGTCTTTCCTTCAGTCCAAAACATTATTTCCCTTCTCCAAGTTTAAAACTCCCTGCAATAGATTTTTCACCAGCTTTAACTGTAGTACGTAGAGTGTTTCTTGAAAGTCTCAACTGCATAAAGGATAGCTATGCTTCTATGATCGGCAGTAAAACATTCCCTATATCTTTGTTTTCACCTACAAAAGAAAGATATGAGCCTTTCACCTACCACAAAAATAAACCCAAGGATACCTCTGTAAAGTAGCAGCAACTGTTCTTCATGCTTTCACCACCCCACATTTAAAGAGAAAAAAAAAAAAAACACAACCAAAATAGCCATAGCAATGACAGCTATCATCAGCTGGAGGAGATGCTAGCTTTTCAGAAGAGCGGATGTGAATTGTTATTGGTACCAGCAACCAACACTTGTCTGTAACAGTAGATGGAAACACTTGGCATGCAGGGAAAACCATGTGGCAAGCTAATAAGTAGCAAAGAATGATACAAAAATTCTAATTCCTGTTTTATTTCGATTCAGTCAGACAACTATCTTCACTTATGTGTGAATGGAGGAAATAGTGTTGTCAAAAAAAAAAATCAGACATCCTTAGAGATATCAAATACATTTCATTGTAACAGCTATCAGAATAAAGAAAGCTTTATTGAAATTGCTAAGGAGAAGACAAAAGTATTAGTTAAAACTTTAAATGGTCTGCAGAAGTTTCTGCCTAAGGCCTCAATTTTCAATTGAGAAAATAGTGTTATGACTTGCCTGTTTCAAAAAGATCATAATGATTAATCAAATAATATCTTTCCCTCAAAAGCTATGTTGCCATATAGAGAAGTCTTTTAAGAAAGAAATGAAATGCTCAGCATAAAGTTCTTAAATACACATTTGAATAAGCAATTTTAAAGATTCAGTCGATTTTTCTAGATTAATCTAAACATTTAACAAAAATAGCTGGTGGTCTGGACTTTTGATTTTTATCTGTCTTAAGAATTCAAAGATAAATATTGCCATCCTAATCCCAGTTCCAGAAATATACATGACTTTGATTATTCAAAAGCTGCCCATTTTTCAAAAATAGTTCTGTAATTCATTAGAAAGAGATGAAACACTAGTGCTTTTTTCCATAAGTTGATCACACACATCTGTTCAGTCATCTGAAGCATAAAAGGACCTGACAGACACTGAGATGTCACGTCAAAGGCAGCGCTGGTCACTATAACGAGAGCAGTACGTCTGTACAGGGGTCCTGCGTGGGCAGGCGGTGTGGAAGATCCTACCAGTGCACACTCACAGGCGTAGCTTGTTGTAATGCACTTCTTTCCAAAGAAGGTCTCATTCTCAAAAGGTATAAGATTGGCATTTAATAGAGAAACAGAGCATAAGGAAGCTTGCGAACTAGCTACAGAGCCTTCCAATTGAAAGTCACCAGATCTGTATCTAGCCCAGTTGTGCAGCACGCATTAAAGCTGGTTCAGTTTACTTGATTTTTCAGCATCCCCTACACAGGGCTACTTACTGGCCATTTCAGTTCAGAAAGCACAAAGACCTAGAAGCACACAGAACGATCAACATTTATAAACCTACAGTTTTTAAAGGTAGTTTCCATACAGCTAGATTTAATTACACGATTTGCATTACACATTCAATTTGCATTTCAGAGTTGCACAAACTTTGATTTCCACAACTGATCTGTCTGCTATAAACAGCAAAACTGGAATTGCTGGGGCATCAGCAGAAGCTTAGGAATTCTAACAGATGTAACATTTTTCTGCATTAAACACAAAGCAAAAGACTACTGTGATTATCTTCAGAGTCTGCATTCCCTCTTAGTAGATGGTATAGTGAAAAGTGGTTTCACTTGCATCAAAGGTTATATTAGCAAAGTCCTGTCCAGTTCTACGGTTCTCAAAGCCATACAACAATTAAAGACAACATATTAGTCTTATTCAGCCCCTAAGATCAGCATCATGCTATGAATAGATGTTTGCTCTTCTCTCAAGTCTGCATATACACACACAGATATGCATACATTTAAATATATATATATTTTTTACACTACCAGTATACCACAGTGAAGTTCTCATTATTAAGATTGCAAATCAAGAGACAGCAATGCAGGCTGCCAAATAACTCATTGACTATACCACCTTACCTAATTATTAGATGAAATGTATTTGTGGAAAAGAGATCTGCCTGTCACGAGCCTGCCAACAACAGAGTTACACATTCAGTTTAAAGCTACTAAGAGAGGAACAAAACACTGACTTCTTTAGGTAGCTTTTTTGAGGAGTGGGAGGTTGAAGAAAATGCATTTGCACAAATCAATCTCACCCTGCATGCTAACGTTTTGATTCCCATGATATTTCCTAGATAGCTTGGCAAATAGATTAATATTAACTTGAGGTCAACAAAATGCTGCAGTTATATACATGCACACAAAGAAGCAGACAGTATTTATTTTAATAAAAACAATGCTTATTTTTTTAGTAAGAGAGAGGAATAGATGGATATTTTTCCATCTTTTCCAAATAATTGATAAAGTCTCTAGGTTGGCTCAAACTTTTTAAAGCTTTTTGAAAAACTTTTTTTAAAAAATCATAATAAATTTCAGCACTATAACAGTAATACAAAATACACTTCAGGTTTAAGAGTAACACAATGTTACCAGTATGGTTTGTCATAACTGGTCAGCGAAACAGTAATTTCCAATATTTTGTGCAATAAGTTTTCCAAAAACTACAGACAGATAACACTGTTTGGGGTTTTGGAAGAGTTTATTAACTTTATTTATTTATTTATTTATTTTTCCCGGGGAAATATGCAGAATTACTTTGTTTATATTTTAAAATATAGATCTGCATTAGCTTTGCGGTCTAGCAGAAAAAGCAGCCATAGGTATGGAGTGGCTTATTAAACCACATTGATACATACCTTCCATAAGGACTATATATTTTCTCCTCTTAACTGAGCTAGTGAAAGGGACTTTCC
Source organism: Anser anser (assembly GCF_964211835.1). Taxonomy (NCBI): domain Eukaryota; kingdom Metazoa; phylum Chordata; class Aves; order Anseriformes; family Anatidae; genus Anser; species Anser anser. The sequence continues at coordinate 5,832,788 of NC_139722.1, forward strand.
ACAAAATTAAATATTCTTTCGTAACTTTAGATGCTGTTTAATATTAAGGTCTAGTTTTCATTTAGAAGTTTTTTCCGGAGTAGTTACACTAGCTTAGATACACTGGAAAAAAAGCAGCTTTCTACTGCAGGTCACAGAAGTGAAACAAAGCAGACTACAAAATAAATACACGGTTTCCTCATATAGTTGTGGAGCAATCTGATATAAAGTCTGAGTAGGTAGGCTGGGCCCAATGACCTCCAGACATCCCTTCCAAACTCAATTTTTCTGTGGTGTTATTATTTAACTGGTGCAGAATCTGTTGATAATGCGTGTCTATGTGCACGTGTGTGTACCCATTTAAACAGAAACCCAAGTTGTATGATCACATAAGAAAAAGCATAGACCTACCCCTCAGGTTCTTGATCTCCTATGAAAAACTCAGAGTAAAAAGCTACACAACTAAAAAGCCGTGGGTTTGGTTAAGAGGAAAGCTACCTTATTTGTGGAATGCCAGGAACCTTTCCTAATTCAAAAGTATTATGTTTTTAATAAGAGAGTAGAGTTTACCATGAAATTATTTGCCATCTCCCACAGTTTTAAGATGGCCGGATTAATTTATACTTGGCAGAACTCAACTGTATTCCTGTAAGGCTTTTATATCACTGTGTACATATCAAATGTCTGTGTTATCTTGCTGTACTTCACCGAAAGCACAAACAGGATTTAGGCTTGGACTAGATATGCTGAAGGCTTTACACAAACAGGGAGCTGAACATTGAGTGATTCATAGTGAAGTATCACTATAGTTTCAAAATGGATAGTCATGCTTTATTTCAGGACCAAAACACACTCCTTCAAGATATTTTATCCAAATGACTCTGAATCATAGTTAAAGGAGAACAACAAGCCATCTGCTAGCGACACAACACTGGTTCAAAATTAAATGAGTGTTTAACACATTGTCCTTTCCAGGGTCACAACACAGCCTACTAAGATTCTATAGTATTGCATCTTCGTTTTCCAGGCGTAAGACTGTGTCATGGCTGTTGCCTTTTTAAGTAAGAAAAAGACCCACACATAAGCAAGGCAGTGCTTCTTCATAAATACTCACTGAGGCTAGAAATGGAGGATGATTCAAAACCACAACTACTCAATTTTCTAAAGGTTGTACAAATCATGTTAGGGGAAAGGGGAGAAAAACAATCTGAGCTAAAAATAAGTAACAAAGAAACATTATCATTCAGACAAGGGTACATTAGGTCAGAAGCTGCTGCTTTTTAACAGCATAAAGTGCTTACAGCTTTCTGTCCGAAAAGCCAAGCAGAAACAAAAAGTCACCATCACCAAATCAGAAGAGCAAGTAAGTTGCCTGCTCAGCATTTTCTGTAAGAAAAAAAGAGTTTTAAGCACAAACTACGTGTTTGGGGCGGTGGATTATTTTAAAGCTAAAAAAGCACGTCATTGCTAACGTATTAAGAAACTGCCAATACTATTTTGTAGAATAAACCTAACACTTGCCATTAGACTATTCTTGTGCATGTCCTTTCTCCACCCTCCTCCCACTCTGCCGTTAGTCTTACTGACATTTCTACCATCCAATTATATCATGACTGCTAAATTATTATTTACCATTTCTAAAGCCAAGCTAAAAGAAACAGTATTCAGTTATTCAGCAAATTAAGAACATTAAAAACGATAATAAAGAGACAGCAACATTTAATATGCAGTATATTATATACATTATTTGTATATATTATATATAACAAGGTCAAGTGGAAGAGTAAGCAGACGGAGTCATCCAATGGAAACTAAAAGGTATGATAAAGCCATTTATAGACTTATATTTAAAAAAAGTGATGATGATACTTAGTCATCAAATGCTGGAAACTATTCAAGAGAAGTTACTCCAGCTATCACTCTTTAGCTGTTTTATTGCAAGTCCCAGAGCCAGTGTGGGATTTGAGGATAAATTAATCACCTTACAGACCAATTTAGGGAGAACGTCACAATCTAAATTACTATGTTGCAATCACAATGACAGAGCAAAACACAAACACGTTGCTCTAACCACTACGGGATATCTTGTATCTCCGAAGAGGCAGTTCCATACCAGGGGTGGCAGACATCAGCACCAGTCAAGCAAAAGCTGGGAAGGATTATATAGCCTTTGTGCCTCAGAGGGAAAAAATAAAAATTAAAAAAAAATAAAAACAATGGAAGTATTCCTCTCCAAAGCTGTGGCAGATAGCTGAAGGAGCAGAAAAAGCACCTAGATGAGAAGAATACTCTGACTCATCTATCTAAGACACAGTGCATTCTGCAGGGGTTCCTTCTGATCATTTTAACTCTGCTCCCATATATTCCAATTGTGAACTTCCAATTCCTTATCTGATAAGTAAGTCCACAGAGTGCAATGACATCAGCAGGGCAAAAAAGCACACAATAATTACAGCATCTGTCCCCCTACTGTTCTGTATGGATGAATAATGTTCTACTACCACGTTGTTCACTGACACGTACAATCTGTACCGTCAAATTAGATGCGACTAAAACAAATAAATTGAAATTACAAGTTATGCAGCCGCAGATAAAGATTTCAGCAGTTAAGAACCAACTCACTCACCAGTTATGGTCATGGCTGTACTTTAACTGGATTTTCAGATTCAGTCTGCTAGAACAAATGTATTGCAATTTTATTATTTATTTTTTTTTACACTTGAGAAAACAAATAGAAAATGCTGGACTTGATTAACGTACTAGCTTATGATTTAATAGGTATTCAGTTACGATATATGTACGTCTTTACTTCAGAAGGACAGTTCACTTCCAAATTTAAAAATCTTTTACATAGCTATTAGATACATTAAAGCAACTTAACAAAATCTGAAACCAGAGAATTCCAGGAATCTCATTGTAAAAGCCTGGAATCATATATCTTAAAATACTTCCATACCAAACAGAAAAATCCAAACATAGGATGTACTTAAGAAGTTGTATGCAACTCAGAACAAATAACTAAGTAGAACTGTGCATGTTGTAACCTTCCTTTGAGGAACTCTTCCTGTGCTTATAAAAACAGGTTTCACAAATTAACTGCAAAACCTACATTAACATTGAACTTTCAAGAGAAAAATGCAGTGCTAGTAGAGCAGAATTATCTGGGTTTTGTGCATCTCATTACGCTAAACCTCAGCTAATTCTGTTCAGGGTAAAAACTGCTGTCCAGATTAAGCCCTTTAGCCTTTCCCCATAAAAACATCCTTCATGTGTTTCTTTTGCAAACCTTCTGAATATGAGTGCAATTTTGGAATTAGTTATGGGAAATTTCCTTCAGCAGTTTGTGAAGAGACATAGCACTGCATTTCCTCTATGTAAGAGACTGCTCAGGCACTGTATGTTAAGAAAGATCTCCCAGCTCCTTTTACCCCCTGCACAAGCAAAGACAAGATACTCAACAGAAAAAAGAGAGACAAGAGAGAGTGAGTGCATTTCAGGCACAATGTTTGACAGATATCATTAAAGTGAATTCTGCTACTACTAAATGGTAAAATGTAACTTCAGTATTACTAAAGTGTTGTCTAAAATAACTATACTTAAAAACGTGGTACAGAAATGTGGTACCATTTTCCATTTTCAGCTCTTAAGTCTTTTAGTGTCAGTTGTTTGAACCCTACCAGGCCTCCTCAACAAAATCCTGTTGTGCTATTGACCGTATACAGAAGAGACTCTGCTTTTTAAAGCTTAAAAATATCTGATCACCTCAGCAACACGAAGCTCTGCAGTAATTTCTCTAAGGAATGTCCTTCCTCTACTCTGCCCTACCCGTGAAAGAAAAACTTAGTTCTGCTCCTAGTCTTCTATCTTGTACCACTCTTGCCTGATGTATTTGATGAGGTAGACACAAAAACACTATCGGGTAAATAATTTCCAATCACATCTGTTGCCATCACCTCTTTAGCAAAGGGTCAAAAAAAGTCTGCAGAGAGGGATTTCAGCTCAGTAGGCTAAACTGGTTATTTTTGAACAATGCAATCTCAGCAAAATCCAGGGTTCAGATATGGTAAACAAGTACAGGACAGAATAGAGAAATTCTTTACAATCCCAAATTACAGTTTGGTTAACCAGAATGCTCCCTAAGCCAGGTCATTACAGCTGTTTTCTTCCACTATCATTCCAAATGAACTATCCAAAGTCAGATGATTTCACTGATCAACTTCAAAGCGAAGAGGGATAGGCACACGAACGACTGAAGTCACAAGGTTATAGTCATGAAAGGGTTCTTTGAATACTATCGTATCTCATTACAGTAAGATAAAACAAATTATTATTAATATTCAACTCAAGCACATGCTTATTGGGCGTTGCATGTTGCATGGATTGTGCACCATTTTATTAAAACCAATCATCTAGACTGTCTAGTCAGCATAACTTCCTAGTCACTATAATCATTTACTTGTTTCAAATAGAATCAGGGCCTGCATGCGCTCTGCATTCCAAGAAACCTAAGATATATGAAAGGCAACACTCTAAAAACTTTCTTTCTCCTGGGGAAGAACTGAAGCTGGCATAAGGGAAAACCTCCTGAGGAACCTGGCATGAAGGGAATGGCAGCTCTGGTGTTTATGCTTAGAGCTGACTCATAAGGGTCAGCCTGCTTATACATTTAGGTATAAAACAAAACAAAACAAAAACACACACACACACACACAGAAAAAAGAAACAACACAAAGTAACCAAGGCTATGGTTTAACAACTGAAAACTAGACTTACCAGCAACGAAGCCCATTATGACAAAGAGAACTATAAGAAACAAAGTTTTGAAGACCAGGATAATAAATTAGATGTTTATCAAAAAACAAGTAGCAGCAGAAGCTAGAAATCAGATAGGGAACATTTTAAATGTTTTCTTATTAATTCATAAAACAAAACACTTTAGGGAGAATATTCAACAGGGAGTTATGTCTTGCAAACAGCATAAAATGCATATTTATTTTTTTTGTAATTAGCATGTAATCTTAATGAAGTATTTAATTACAATTATTCTGATACTTGGAGCTGGATAAACATACAAACAAAAACCTATGTGGCAAAACACACCTGTATGCGTCATAGTCCTTTCATGTTATATACAGTATTTATTTCTTCAGCACTGAGAAACAAGTTCCTTGAACCTTCCAACTGACATGGAAATGCTATTTTAGCATACAAAAGCACTCATTATTAACAACATTTGCATTTTTCTATTTGAAAATTAATTTAAGACCCAATACTGGGACACGCCAGTAAGATCTTCCAGGGCATTCAGTGCTGAACAAATTCTAATCCAACTAAAGTCAGCAGGAGTTATCTAAATACATCAGTGGAACAAAAGATTAGTTCACGGATCATGTTTTTGACCTCCTATGTCAACACGGGGCATCCAGCTACTGCCTGTGGCGTGGTGTAGCATAGTGTCACTACACTGAGTTTTGAGTTTTTGTTAGTTATAACAATGCAACCTTTCCAAAGCAGTGCCACAGATCTAAAGAGTTAAAAGTTTTTACTTTTATTTTTCAGCTATTTCAGCACACGTTTATAAAAAGCACTTAGGCAGCTAACTGTTTTTCCTTGCTCTGGTAACTCTGAGCTGACCCAAATATGCAAAAAATTGTTTAAATTTACTTTTTAAGCATAAAATAATGATTTTTTTTCATCACCAGAGTTACAGTTATAAGCATCAGAAAAATAAACTATTAAAAATGGAATTAAAGTTGTTCTTAATTCAAATGTATTGCCTATCCATGGTCTTCTGTGTATCTAACTAGCATCATCCTAAATATTTCTATAGCACGATGGTCTTCACACTATATACTGAAGCCAAAAGAACAACCAAAATAAATCTGTTCTCACATATTTGCATTTTGCCCTGCATTAAAGCCAATTTCTAACATAAACATAGAGAAGAGTTAAACTTTACAAAAAAACGTGTATCTGTATCTTCTCAAGCAAGACAATCTGCAGCCACACAGCCAGCCAATGAACAAGTCAACAGAGAGGTCTCAGTGACAGAATTCCTTGTTTAAATGCACCACGAGGTATGTTTACCCAAGAGCTAGTCCTGAAAAATAAATCCATTTGTAGTGGTATCCATAAAAATAGGCAGTTTTGACTAAACAGAGTAGTGAACGTAGGGCCTTTTCTGTTATGGAAAGTATTTTTTTTTTATTTTTGTTTTGAAGGACCACATTTTCAACATTTCATTTTTAAAAAAAATCTGTTATAAAGAAAACATAGAATCATGTTACGGTTGACAAAAAAAAAGTTGTTTTTCAGACAAAATATGTGGTTGCAGAACGCATATAAAATAGATAGGGGGAGGGACAACTCTGAGTCTGAAAATAAAATAACACGGAATTCACAAAAAGGACATTATTTTCAACCAGCTTGCATTAACAGGGTAATACAGCCTACCATTACCAATGACACTGCACGTTCTGGCACTACGAATGCAGCTGACACAAACACACTCCTCGATAGTGAAGTATAACTAACCAGTACTTTATGTAATTCTGAGATTTATCATCGACTTTGAGCCCAATTCTGCAGCTTTTCAGCTGACACAATCTCTGAAGCATATGTGGCTGAACATTGGGGTCACCTATGGGATGAAGCTGTAGGGTATAGTGAACTGAAATGTGTTTTCAGATTAGTTTTCAATATACATATGCCATTGTAAAATTCTTACTCATGAGATTTTTGAAATTATTCTGTTGATAAACTGATCTTGAACATAGCCTCTGTTCCCTCTGCTTAAGAGTTTTCAGGAAAAAAAAAAAAAGGTTGAATCAATTAAAACAACTTCTGAATGAACTTCAGGTCACAATAATAAGTATTTTTCATTTTTGTAAGCAGTTAAAATAGCTCTGATTTCAAGATATGTTATTGAGGGGAAGAAAAAACTCTCCATCTTCAAATTGTTCTATACTAGTGTTTGTAACTTCACGGTTTCTAGAAATTCCCTCTATAACCAGTGCTTCTATTACAACATAGATGATTTCAACCAAATTACGAATTTTAGCTGCTACTGTGAAATCATCATGGTTGAGAACCTTCTGGGCAGAACTATAATTTAAGTGCAACTGACCTAAGGTTAGCAGTTAGTTTGGAAACAGGTTATATATCAGCCAAATGAAACCACGTAAAACAAACCTCAGAAAAATACATTAAACCTGCTGAAACCTTTTTTTTCTTTTTCTTTTTTTTTAACACCTTACTGCTATAATAACAGTAACATAACAACATATCTAAATACAAATAACGTGGGAGTCAAAGAAGAGTCTACAGGGCATTATGTTCCCTTAAATTATTATTAGATAAAATATCAAATAATTGCAAGGTCTTAACAATTAAAAGCCAAACAAACCCAGGTAGTGCCCTGTACATTGACATGTGTTTGTGCAGTCTGTGACAGTCTGACACTAACTCTCTATTCCTCTAAAAGTAATCAACATATAAGTACTATCCCCAGCTACACTTAATGCTATTTATGCAGGCACTAGACATTATACAGATTTTACTCTGAAAACCAACCAAAAATAATCTTCAAATACGAGCAAATACTTTCAGCAGTCTTAATCGTCAATAGAAAAAACAGAACTGTTTTATTAGTGCGCATATATATATGCGCATATTATGAAAAACTGATTTATGCATTTTAAGACAATGTTTCCGCAGTATTTTGTGATTTCATTTCAAGGCCCCTATACATTTCCTCAAATGCATCAGAAATAATATTTGTGAGGCTATCATAAAAACACAATTCCCAAAAGGATTCAGTTCATTCCCTAGCGCTTTGGTTCAAAAAAAAAAAAAGCACAGCATAAGTGATATACATAGCATGGAATAACCTCATCACCTTAAAAGGGATTACTCACAAACTTAGCATTACACGTAAATTTCAGCATTCTGGGGAATCAAACCCTTACTCAATATCTAAGTGCTGTGTGTTCCAAACGCATAAACGGTACCACCTTCAGACTGTGAGGCACTGGTAAACACAGACTTCCAGCTCTCACTGCAGGGTTGTAACAGAATTTGATATTCTACATCAATGATAGAGTTTCTCTGCATTTCTTCTGCCTTTTAAGTCCCTATGATCCAGCAGTCCCTTTTTTAACATTAGCAACTACCAAATGCCATTCTTGCTTCGCACCCAGTGTCCCTAACACGACTTATTTCTCACGAATTCATCTTTTCACATTTTTTGTAGAGAAAGGCAGGACAAGCTGAAGGTACTCTTCATATTACTCCGTATGAACTGTCTGAAATAGGTGCTCCTACTCAACCTCACAATGAAACCATGCAGCTAAAACCTCTACCTTCTTTTCTTTAAGAAAGATGTCACCTTTTCTGCACTGTAATCCTCCAGCCTTTAGTATTTCCCAGGATCTTAGGATGACAGCATGGATTTATTATAAATCGCCTAAACGGGAGAATCTGTAACTTCCTAAATTATGTAGTTTATAAAAAATGTCAGCTTCTGTCAGAGCCTGGAAAGTTCTTTTAAAGTGGTAACTTCATTTTGCGGTGCAGGCCAAAAGAAACAGTTGTCATTTTTTTCTCCACATGGTTCATCCCTGGTACTTTATCATTTCAAGACTCACAATTTTTTTTCTTCCCCAAGCAAACAATTAAAAAAATGTTATTTTCAACACGCTCATTACATTCAGGGAATTTCTTCAGTTGTTATTATTTCAATGAAACTGTTTGTGAAAAGCGTTTAACGCACAGAAGAGCTGTTTGTATAGCTCTCTTATAACTTCAGTTCTGAAGCAAAAGGAAAATGTCTATTTCTTCCATTTATATGGCCAACAATAACTTCTCCATTCTGACAGGATCATGTGTATACTGGCGGGGAGGGTAGTTTCAAATACTTTATCAGGAAGTGCACAATTAAATAAAATGCAGGCTCCTCAGATACTGACCCAAAGAGATGCACAGCCTCCTTTGACTCCAAACTTCCTGGCTCTTCTTTTGTTTTTAAGCCTAGTTAGAGCTATTTTCTCCACAAAGAACAACACATGCATTTTCCAGTGTACATGACTATTATAGATGTGAACAATAACTAAACAGGGTTATTTTGAGGGAGAGAACCTACATTTTCTATCTGAAAAGGAACTCAGCACAGCAAACCACTGGATTTGTAACAAAGTGCTCATCTCCTTCAGAAGCTTTTCACAGGAAATAGTTCATTATCTCATTTACGTTATAGCAAAAAATATTCTAATGTGTCCTGTGCTCCACCTACAACAGTCTAACAGTCTCTTAAGGAGATTTAAGTAAAAATGAGTTACATCTTTTGCTTTTGGACAGGGAACTCTTTGTAGAACGTGAGATGGAAGAGATTTACCATTTTTCTTATATAAAATCATCATGTCCATAGGTGATGGAAACAAACAAAAATGCAGTTCAAATGTAGCCTGAAGTGACCTAAAACACCTTTTAATTCCTGACTGGGCTCCTTCACAACTGCAGAAGTAAAAACAAGGAGAGTACCTAGAGTGATACAGCAATACTAAAGATGTAAAGTGTTTCCATTACATCAAAAAGCCAAATATAGTTTTTAGTTTTTTTTATCCAGGCAAATAATTATAACCTATGGAGGCTTGAGATACTTTAACTTCTTTCTGGTTGAAGAAGACAACTGGCAGGAAAAAAATATTTATATATTTGTAAATATAAAAATACAAATAAAGCTTTAACATTCATCCTAGCCTTATAGTCAGCTCTAACACCATGGAATCAGGAAGGCTGAGAGTGAAGCATTTAAGATAAAACTACCTAAATATTGTACAAATGAGTACACATTCAATATTACCGACCTGAAGTAAAATAATCAAAAGGACAGTATCATAAAAACCATTAGGATGCATCCATAGTTTGAATACAGAAAAACTTCCCTACCTTTAAAATGTAGTTACTCACCTATAGGTCAGAAGACGGACATCATAACTATTTTGACTGAAATATAGCTTATGAAAAATAAATTAAAAAATAAAATATGAAGCAACATAGTATAAAAAGCTTTCAAATATTGTGTGTTTTCAATGACCTTGACAAAGTAAAGATCAGTAGCCCAAAATTAATTCCCTTTTAAGTCCATCCTACTTTAACTCGGCCTATCTTAAACAACATCCTGAACAGTCTTCCAGAACTCAAACTTTAGTGAAAAGAGCCAATGATTACCACTATCTTTTGAAAACGTGGATTTATGTTTTGGTACTCTGGGACTAGCTTTCTCCATTTCGTTTTCAACTTTGACAAATGAACATAGGGAAAAATCCTTTAAGATACTTTTGCAAGATTTCATAAAGCAAAGCTCCCTTTTATGTGCAGCTGACATCAGCAATTGGCAAAATGTGCATCCTCTCCCCCTCAATAAGTAACATTCATAATCATATATTTTGAAAAATGCACAATTTAGACACAAGCCCCTACAGCCTAGTTTTCTATCTGAGTTTAGATATCTTTTAGCTTTAAGCTGAAATACTCTTTAAAGTGCCTGATAAATCAGGAGCACAAATCCACATGGAGGAAGCTCATTACTTTTCCCACCCCCCATCCCAACAGTACAGTGTCTTGGATACACATAAAAAGGGGAAAAAATGGCAAGTCACATTTTTGATGAGTACGTTGCTTTCCACCAAATGAAGATTTGCAATCAGCCCAGTGAAATAGGTTACTAGCCAAGATAAAGACTTCTCCAGAAGGAACCCTTCTGATTATGCAAGTACCTTTGAGACTGACAAAGCCCACCTGTTCATATACCATCCAAGGTTTAGAAGCGAACTACAAAATCATGCAGCATCACAGCCTGGAAGTCTCATTAAGTACAACAACAAATGTTTTTTGGCTGATAGGAAGTACAGTTGTTACAGAGATAAGTTATTTGCAACTGTTCCATATCTTAATTTCATGTGCAATATTAGGATCTCAGCAGTCTACCTTTCTATGTTAGCACTGAAAGATATTAACACAAGAAAACTTAAATAAGCAAAATGACAATAGGAACAGTTTTCTTTGGTGAAGGACTGCGAAACATAAGTCATAAATGACTTCTAAATATTAAAAATACATTTATTCGATCAGCAAGATTTTTCTCTCCATTCAATACAAGATGGGTTATGTTATTTATCTGTGTGGTGTTTTTTTTAAATCTTTGAATGTTTTCCAAATGAGAAGTAAAATCCATTCAGAAAAAAAGTCCAGAAAAATCCAGAAGTTTCATCACTAATACCCGCTCTCCCCTGCCTGTTATACACATGTTGTAAGAACTAGCTAAAAGAAGCACACAAAAGGCAGATATTACCAGGTATTTTGACTTATTACTTACATCATACTTTGCAATTCAGGCGTAAAGCTTGTCGATTTTCCTGTCCCTCTTCCAGTGCTTGAAGAGGCGACCGTTGACATCGGGCTAGCCACCGTGCTGCTCATCTGAGTAAACAAAAGAAACACAAAACTTATAAATATATTTTAAAAGAGAACATATGGAAGAACAGTAACAGCTACATATCCCTTCACGTAAGTGTATGTGCCTTAGAAATTCCAGGCCTACTTCTGTGTTTCATATAGAACTTGATAATGCCTTTCATGCAGCGATACATGAAAGCTATTAAGAAAGCCAACTGAAAAAGCCCATTTTTCAGTAACTGAACACGTAAACTTGTAACAACTGTAAAAGAAGTTCACCTCAGTGGCTGCTGTCTATGTTCACACTAGATATTCCAAAGGGAAGACAAGCTATTCAGGGTGGACTTGAACATAAATGCTCTGCATGCAAAAAGATGCCTGAGACGCTATAAGAGAGAGTAGATGCTTACTGTAACCTCAGGAAAAATTGTAAATGTGTGCTATTTTTAAACATATTTTCTCAGGAACCCATTTAGAGGTACCCTAAAAGCACCAAAGAAAATTATTAGACTAAAATTACTGTTATTCTGGAATATACGATATTCATAGCCACCAGTGTCTTGCTACCCAAAACATTCTCTTCTATTCCTGTGCTATCGCAAGCAGTAGTAAATCAGTCTGTGGTGCTTCCACTGAGATCAAGAGGAATAAAACAGAGTATTAGAAAAAGCCAGTTAAAATTTGATGAGCACTGGGATCCCAAGTTCCTTTCTGAAACACACCTAACACCACAAGTGCACTGCTAAACCATGTCCCTAAACACCTTGTCCAAACACATCTCTTTAATTCCTCCAGGAACGGGGACTCTGTCGCTTCCCTGGGCACCCCGTCCCAACGCCTGACCACCGTGATGCTTGACCATGGAGAAATTCTTCCTAATGTCCAAATTAAACCTCCCCAGGCTCAACTTGATGCCATCCCCTCTAGTCCTATCACTAGTTACCTGTGAGAAGAGGCCGACCCCCAGCTCCCCACACCTTCCTTTCAGGCAGTTGCAGAGAGCAATAAGGTCTGCCCTGAGCCTCCTCTTCTCCAGACTACACAACCCCAGTTCCCTCAGCCGCTCCTCAACAGTAGGATGAGAAAACCAAAATAAAGTCTTTAAAACAAAAATGCCCTGTAAAAGGAAAGGGTGGTTACCTGCACATCTTCACAATACCTCCAGAACTAGAGGCACTATCTTTATGCAAAATATTTTATAGCTTTGCCAGGCACATTTCTTACAAAGAAAAAAACAACTCAAGGACAGTTCTCCTCTTATTCTACGAAGTAAATCTAACACACGTACATTTTCCTTTTTAATAAAATGCCAGTTGAATGCCTTTAAGCAAATTCATTTTACAAAATATCTTAAATTACTACAAGTTTGGGAAATCGAAGCTTATTTATGGAAAATTCCATAGCCATAGAATAGGGAGTTTCATTTTTCCCCTTCAAGGTTTTTTTTTAAACACAGAACTGCACACACTATGCCATTCCTCTGACAAACAGAACACATTTCCACTATTTTTCACCTCTTCTATCTAGTTTGCTGCACACTCAGCTCAGTTGTACTGATCATTCCTTGTACTATTAGTAGTAGCACTGATAATGAAAAGCAGATGTCAACTTGTTTTGCCATAAGATTTTACCTTTTCTCACTTTAAATGTTAAAGTTGAGATTGATTCCTTTTTCTAAAAATATAACCTAAAACGGTTACATTAAATGCCACTAAAAGCATTGCAAATAATCACAAATATTAGGCTTTGGTTTACAAAAACTTGTAACACTACACAGGGAGCTGAAGAGACTTTCAAAAAGCAACAACAAAACTAGGACATTGATAGGCTGAGGATATAATAGCTTATGGATGGACAACAAATATAATAAGAAGTTTATGCATTTACATATAAGTTTACATTTTTATTAGTGCTTTCAAGTAGATTTTAAACAGACTTCTGTTTATCTTCAAGCAGATTCTAATTTAGGTCCCCATCCTGCAAGCACTTATGCACATGTGTAACTTTAATCACATGCTTACTCCCACTGCAGTCTGATTTTAATCACAAGAGCAGCTACACCAGGCTTCAGTGCTGGCAGGATCCTGCCACAGGCAGCAGTCACCAAAGAGCCGTAGAAACTCAACTGTCAAATGAGCGAGTTGCAACGAAAAATGGAAAAAAATGCCTCTGTAACATGAAGGAAGCTGACTATTTGTAGGAAAGCTCTGCGTACACATGCAGGGGAGTAAAGAGGAAGCTGCACTGATACCCACATACAGCCTAAAGATTTGGAAATGTATCTGCATTTTACTGTTTGTTGTTTCATTGAGAAAAACTGTGATTCGTTTTAGTAGCTATATGTTTATATTCAATACCACAGTACCAGTATTTCCTCAATAAAAAGTAATGCAGTCAATCCCACAGGACTACGCATTATTTTAAAGTTTTATTGAAAACCATGGAAACTCTTACTCAAACATTAGACAACAAAATTATTCTGCCCACCAAACTCCCATAACACACCCATTTTTCATTTGATTTCATCTGTATTAATTGCAGTCATCAGTACACCCATTGCCTTCTACGTGTATAACCAAGGCTATATGCCTGTAATCATCTGCAGAATGCAGACCATTAGTTTATTTTTTGATTATTTGGTTTTATCACTTGGCAAACGGTGTTTCATTACACAAACAATAAGATCCCAAATGTATCATGTTCCTACAATTGGTCCTTTTAGTCTTTGCCAATGAGCTCTCATGGTAGAGGACAGCAAGTCTTATGATATTCGCAGACCCCAGAGAAAGCAATCAGGTGAACATCTCAGTTAATATTCCCAAAAATGGCTTTAGAGAAATTCCTGAGATATACCAGTTGGATGTTCCTTAAAGTTTAAAAACTGAGTAATGAAAAAAAAAAAATCTTGAGCCTTTGTATAAGTTTGAGTGATTTTTTTTTTCAACTATCAAGATCATTTAAAGCACATGGCTATTTTCTTTGAACATTCAGTACAGACATTTTGTTTTATCCATGGAGTCTCTTCTGCTAATTTAATGAGGCATCCTTACAAAACTCCCCCAAAATGTGGGACAATTCCACAGTTGCCACCTCAGTGTAACACTGGAGATTCACGACTGTCCTACTTTCGAGTAAATACTTGTTAAGGTGCTTCCAGTGGACCAGAACAGTCTCATTCAAAACCCTGAGGGGCTGTACATCTGTACAAGTATCAGTAGGTTTGGGAGTTGAAAGCTTATCAGCTACTGCTTCCCTGTGAGCTCTGGTCTTCCTTCTGCAACCAAATGATTTAACTTTCAAATCAAGCAGGTGTACAGCATTTTCTTGACATAAAACCAACAGCTTGTCAAGCTTCGTCAGACCCTTCACAATAATTACTTCCACAGCCCATGTTTTGTTTGATGGTTTAGATAATTAACTTCTTTACACATCAAAGTCCCATCATCCGTATGTTCTATTTCCTTTCTTCCGGACATTAAAAAAAAAAAATCATTCAAAAGCAGAAGCACTCTCAAATCAATTTTCTTCAATAAGTACAGCTAACATGGAACTGAAAAGCCTACTGTAATCTTCAATGGGTCAATATACTGTATTTATTTTAGCCCCAAACTGAAATGCAGCTGTTTGCCATATTCCACAAAACGAATTCAGATGTTCAGATTAGGTCACAGATTATTTCAACATGCCGTATTTTAATCATGAACTCTAGCAAAGAGAAGATAACTTCTGATTAACGCTAGTTGGAACTAGCAATTACGAGGTCCTATCCAGACAGGTCCAGCTTTTACAAATTCTTTTCCCATAATCGGAATCTTGCAGTAGTATGTGTAATATATAATCTTTAATATAAATAAACATCTAAAAGCGCCTACTGTAACCTTGATATCTTTCACATAAAGCAGTCACAATTGAAAATAGCACTTGTTCCATATAAATCAGCAGAAGAAAACAATTCTTGGCTGGGGGAAACCAATTCTAAGTAATTTCTTGACAAATGTAGACCCATCCTTTTCACCGAGTTAAAAAGCATGGGCAAACTTGCACTTCAGAGTCATCCTTTATATCTATACCCAACTAAAGTTCCCAAGCAATACTAACTCACATTTAAAGCTGTTCAGTCAATAGGCCACACGTACAGCCCTTACATTTATTCAAGATCTAGTTGAGAGATCAAGTTCCAGTGCTCCTGAAACTGGGATTTAATACACAGGCTACACACGCAGCCCAGCTCTGTAGAGCACCGATCTCCAAGCTGCTCAATTTCACCTGAAACATACATAAGCAGCCCTGGGGAGAAGGAAAAAAAGATGCTGTCCACACCTCCATCTTCTACTCTGAAATACTTCTCAAATACCTCCACCAGCCGCCACTGTGAGGATCTCAGGGCTGCCAGCCCTCCGATACATCTGATCAAGAATTGTTCGAAACTTAATAGAGCAAACTTGTATCTCTGCAGCTTTCACTTTGAACAAAAGACAAACCAGCATCTTAACTGGGTCAGTTTAAAACAACAGTTATCTCTCAGAGGAGGGGAATTTGAACCTGAGTTTTACTCAAAACTCTGGTAGGCCTTTCAATCTATATATAATTAAATAGTGTATAATAACTCAGTAATGTGTAAGTAAAGTCTGTGACTGCATTTGTTTTCAGTGACACCAAAGTGTTTGCAAAATCAAGTCACATAGCTAACTCTTATATAATTCTTTGAGATTTTGTAAATTTTCTTACGTCTGTGACAGTGTATAGTATCGCTAAAAAAAACCCACAGTAATCTTGCACAAATTCTTACAGTAAATACATTGCTGTACATTTTATGATGACTTAATTCAAACATGCGTCCATTGTGGATACTGCACCAGCTTTCTTTTCTTGTCTTTCATAAATACCTTTTGCATATAACCCAAAACCATGCAAAAATTTAAAGACTGACACATTTTCATCTATAGAAATCCAAGCAAAACAGGTAGGAAATAAATGCCAAGACGACAATGAGTTAACACAAAATTAAAATGAACGGTTGTGTTTTCACACCCTCTACTTCAGAGCAATTAGGTTAACTAGTCTATTACCACCAAGGATTTTACTGCATACATGAGCTCACCAGCACACAAGAGAGCAGAAGATACAGCCTTCTAGGTTTGGAGATGTAAGAACTTAATTAACTACAGGAAATCAGATTTTTGTTAGGGCATTTCTTAAAAAAAAAAAAATGTAAACCCTGTTGAACACATGCAAGACTGGCTTTGTAAGTGTATGATGAAAAAATTTAAACATAGTCAAATGCTGGAGTACATATATTGTTTCACTGATCACCCACTCCTCCAGTAGCATGGAATAACTCAAAGTTAAAAACCTATTAAGTTTCCCTGAGTTGTTCAAGCAGGCTGGAACCAGAATCGGTCTCCAGCAAAAGGTCTCAGATAATTACAATGCCTGGATGACCCAGAATTTGCAGCAACAATTCAAAGTGTGTAACAAAATTCCTTCATCAGCCCCTAACTCGTCCAGGTCCACCAGGTGACAAACAACTTGCTGCGTAACAAATAAAAAAATAAGCAATAGGGCGAACAGCTTCCAAATTCCCTAAAAAACAGCCTCTTAAAAGCCAAGCAGATAAAGCAAAGGGAGAAACGTTTCAGGAACAGCCCGATCAAATGCAGGACTAGAAGTGTGTGGGCAGGCAGCGATACATCTGCATCAGGTCTGCACACAATAATATTGTTCAAAGCTAGGGATGCAATATGAGCTTTCTTCCATTTTTTTAATTACTCAACAAAGTATCACAAAGTGGAATGCACGCACTATCCATGCTAAGGATAACACGTTACATCTGCTATTGCTGCTTCCTTTTATTACCTGATAGACTTGATTCTTATGATAGCTTTACTTTAAAGTGAATAATAGAATGAAATACTCATATATACTCAAATATAGCTGTCAAGGTGCTGCCCAGATTTTGTCACCCAGACAAATCAGCATCTCATTGTTAACCTTGACGCTCTTTCTTGGAGCAAAACACGTTCAGAAAGCCCACAAGACTACAAAGAACACAACTGATTACCATTCTCCCCCTTTACCTTTAAAAGGCCACTCAGTCATTCGTTCCCATTTAGAAATGAAACAAGAAGCACGTATGCCTGAAAACAAACAGTAAAACAAATCTTCAAATACATGTACCCACTGGTTTTGCCCCAGAGATTAAGCTGTATCATATTGATCTTATCTTTACGACTGTCCTGTTCCACATGCCTAGAGAGAAAATAATCCGAAATGTTCATTTCCACGCCTGATAAGAATTTATCTTTGTGTATTAATTTTACTGAAGCCCTTAGATGAAAGCAATGAACAAGCACAACTCTCTCTCACTAACTTTGTAGAGAAAGAAAGCCGCTAACCTACTACAGACTAAAGCACGACCTGATTCAGTTACACTGTAACCACTGCATTTGACTAGAAATGACTCTATGTGCTCATATTTTAAGCTATTATTTGTCCATCCATGAGTTAAACATGACAGTTATTTAAGCCTCTTCAGAAACAGACCACAGAATGGCCTGGACTACTGAAAGAATACTAATACCCAGATGTAACTATTTTATTTGAGATTGAGAAACATACAGCATAATCTTACATCAGAGGTATGTCTCCACATCTGGAGATGTTTACAAATACTTCTCTCAGAGCTTCTAACTGAAGTCTAATCAGAGCTCTGTCCTTCCCCAGAAGTGATTTTTTTTTTTTTTTTTTTAACCAAGAAGTCAGGGAAAGTTAATCTAATTTATAAACTCACCTCCCCCTGAACCGAATGCGCAGCACATTTGCAGAAATCTGCCACTTCTGGCAGTTCGTGGCACTGCAAATAAACACCAATGACTTCTTCCCTCCTGTGGACACCAGATTTCCACAGCTTCCAGAATCCAGCTCTTGTAACCATAACTTTGCACTAGCGATAGTTTTTTTTCCGTTTCTCCAAAATGCATTATTCTGGCAGTACTGTGAATCTTCTGTACTAATTATTTATTGTATAGACTTGCAATTTAATGACCGGGACCTTCCTGCAGCAACCCCTGCCAAATTTCAGTGTGAAGCAACCAAAGCATGCTCGCAAGTCCTGTGATAAGAACTGGCTTTGAATCTTTGGAACTGACATACACAACTCCAGCACACAAAGAACTGACCCCAACCTGTAATTTACTCAACAGTTTGCTTTTGCTGAAGAGCAAAACATCCATCTATGAACACGCAGACCTCAACCCAGTTCTACCAGTATGCTTTACTGCTCTTTGGCCAACAAGCAAGTCCATCAGTCATCACGGCTCCCATCTGCCCTCACTTCCATCTACAGTAATTTCAATTTTAAGGTTTCATGAATGCAGGTGGATTCTCTGTAAAGCAATATCAACTTTACTGCCTTCTAGCAACAGCTTTAAATTATACTTTCCTCTGTAGAATTTCTCTTTCCAAATCTTTCATTCCTGTACCTCCAACTGCTCAACTCCTTTCAAGATGGCATTTTCTTCCCAACCCGTCACACTGATCCTCCTCTTTAACATCACCCTCAACTATCTTTAATTCTCTATTTGGAGTATAATTAGAATCATTTTGTGATATAGTTGACCCTGACCTTAGCCAAATACTCTGGCATATGAACTTTCTCATACTTTGCCCCATTACTGCCCTCAAGCATATCAAAAATTCCTAATGAAGCAACAGAAGTCAAGTACATAGCTGAGATTATAAGATTTTTTTCTGGTTTTATTGTTGACCTGTTCGTCTCCTTTCTGAGATCACTGCTTGCCATCATTAATTTAAATTCTCTAAAGCAGAAAACGCTTACCTCTGCTGTTATTTATTTGCACAACACCCAGCACAAAGAAAACGAAAATGATAACAGCCACAGCTTCAATGTAAATGACAGTCATTAACAGTTAGTAATATTCATGGTTTTAGTTTATATTAAACTTAGTTCCTAAGAAGTAGGTCTAACAGTTGCAAACACTAGGTCTAGTGGTAAGTCAGTAACATCCCCTTCCAGAAATTTCACAATCACAGATGATTTCTGATAGATTTCTGCTGAAACATATTTCTTTCTTGAAAACACACACTTCTCCTCATTATTAAGCGTATCATTTTTAAAAGCTCTTAAATATCAAGTGAGATATCTAATATGATTTACATGGGAGATGTTAGCCAGATTCAGGCCAACACCTAGGTGCTTCAGATTCCCCCTTCCAGGCAAGCTCTTAGCCTCTTTTTGCCATTACTGTTACTTCTCCTATGGCAGTACAGCAAACTGTGTGAGCTAGAAACTTTACAGTTGACTCTGTGAATACCTGATTGTAATCAAATACAGTACTTCAAACGTATGCAAAATATATGGGTAGTGAAAAGCCAAAGCTTATTTATAAATAGAACTTTATACTGCATTAGCTTGCAGATGAACACTTACTAAGGGTAGTTCAAGTTAATAATGATTACATGTAGCACTGTGAATGCCAAGCATCCCAGACACACATTACAGACCTAATCAATAATGTTTTCAGTACCTTTGACACGCAGCTTTCTGCTCAGCCCCCAGTAAGCTCATAACTGAGTCACTGCTGCCTGGTTCCATGAGAACATGAGGCCTAACCAGCTTCCTTTTCTTTACGTACTTGATATATCTACACTTTTGGGTATTTCACAACTGCAACAAGAGCGTCAACTCAATTAGTTTCTATGGCATAATCATGGTGCATAGGTTTGGCCCCATGCCTTAAAACACCCTTGCAATAATGACCTAGAAATACACTGTCTAGCTGGTCTCACGGCTTGAGGGCATCACAGCAGAAGGGCAATAACACCAACAGCATTCAGTGTCACCTTAGACTATTATATAGTAAGTAATTCTTCAAGCATTTGTAGCTTACTAAATAATAGCTTGCTTATGCTGACAAGTTTTTAATTGACTAATCAAATTTCAGACAGCTCCATTCTATGTTATTCACCATTAAGTCCCTGAGAATAATTCAGTTGGTTATGACACTCAGAGGCTTAGAAAATAATCTAAAGGCCACTGAATCCTGTTAAACCTTAGGCCATGTTTCCAAATCCATATATTCAAAACCTGTGAGTAAAGAGCCACTAAAGCATAGAGGGATTTCTCATTTACTGCTCCGAAGTCATGTCTCTGAGATTTCCTGCTCCTGGCTTTTTAGCATATTCTGGTTAGATGTCAACCTTTTCTCCAGAATCAACACAGCTTCCTGTACGTAAATGAAACATAACAACTTTGTACATTCACAAGACTCAGAGACAGGGCTTTCAGAAAGCCATACAAACTGGAAATGCTGCTTGCAATATCAGCATTCATATCTATGCAGCAACAATACAAAGGACAAAAAGTCACCAAAATAAAATCTGATTTGCATATTAGCAACATGCAAGTATGAGCCAGTGCAAGGTCCATCAAAGCTAACAGAAAGAATGACACCACCTTCCATGTCCTTTGGATCTGGCCAACAAAAAGAAAAATATGTAAAAGGGATGAAAGGGAGGGTGCACTGCACCCTGCCAAGTAAGCCAGCACCGCGCTGGGTGCAGTGCCTTAAGTCAAAAGGAAAGAGAGGCCTGCACCAAGAAAGAGAATGACGTGGGAGTTAGATCAAAGACTTCAAAAGAAAGTTTACGCATATCATCAACAGAACTGAAAACCTGGAAACAGGTTCACTCTGAGGAAATCTGATGTCTCACAATAAGCCATTAACACTAACGCCACACAGCAAACTCGGTAATCCGCAATGTCAGGTTCTTGCCTCCCCTTCGCATACACGGTAATAAATATTTTGCATGCGTATTGCTTTGCATTCATAGACTGCAAAGAATTCATTTGTATAATTTCTAGGAACTTATAAGCAGTTGATCTGTACATAGGACATGAAAATATAGTTAGCAAATAATAAAACCACTTAAAGTCTACACAGAGAAGTATTCTTTCATAGCAGCAGTTATCTCTAGGTTTTAGCATTTAACAGTAACTTCTGCACAGGCTAATAAATTCCATAAGGAATATTACAAGATTTCTATCAACAAACCACCATGCCTGTTTATGCAAAATAAACAAAACCCACTCCTTCCAGAGAAACATTACAAACGCCTGACATTTCACAGCATCAGAGAGACAAGAAATAATTTCTACCCCACAGTAGGCAGCATATGTATGGCAGGCCAGAGTCCAACCTGGGTTACATAATGTTAAATTTACAATAAAAAAAATATCCAGAACCATCTTCCAACTTAGCTAGAGGCCAACCAAAGCGACAAGGCAGGGTGCAACGACCACGCAGGCCACAAGCGATGCAAGAGCAGAGCGAGGGCTGCTGGCTGCAGCCTCCCAGCTGCGGCAGTCCCAGGGTCTGGCACTTTTTTGTGAAGCACCGAGGGGCTGCGGAGCTGGGAGGGAGCTGGCAGCCGGGTACCAGCCCTCACCACAGCCCTGGCTGAAGGCAGGACCCCTTCCGAGCATCTCGGCTCTGGCAGCAGCGCAGGAGGCTTTCTGCGGAGGAAAAACCCCTCGTGCCCGGGCTGCTCGCCACCCAGCCCGGCGGTGGTCGCACGGGGCACCCTGTGCTGCTCGCACCTCGCCCAGCAAGACCTGGGAAACGTTAAAAATCCCTGCACAACCCCGGGGTTAGCAGCGACCTCCCAGCCCACAGGCAACGTACCCCCCACCCCTCCAAAAAAAAAAAAAAAAAAAAATCACCCCACCACCCCCCCGCCCGGCAGCGAGGTTAATATTCCTAAAGGCCCCCCCCCCCCCCCCCCCAAGGAGCGACCCTGCTTAGTTAGTCGGTTAACAGCAAGGCATCGTTTGCTTGCTTTTGCTGGTGACTCACTCAAAGGCTCACCCCCGGGGTTGGTTGGATGGATGGATGGATGGATGGTTGGATGGAGGAGGAGGAGGCTGAGGTGTGCGGGGGGGGGGGGGGAAGAAGGAAGGAAGGTAGGAGCAGCCTGGCTTGGTGGTGCCCAGTCCCCCCCCCGTGTGCTGCTGTCCGAAACAGGAAAGCGAGGGGCAGGAACTGAACCTCGTCCCTTCCCCTCTAGGCACTGCATGAACCAAGGAGAGAAAAGAGAAGGGCGAAAAGTGGGGCTAATATCTCTTCCCCCCACCCCACCCCCCCCCCAGCAGCAGCAGCAGCAGCCGCTCTCCGGCGCAGGGCTGCCAGGGGGGGAAAATGGCGCCGCCCGCGGGGGAGGGGCCGGTTCCGCCACACAGCGGCCGCCGCCGCCTCCATCTGCTGTGTGGCAGCCGCGGCCTCCCAGGGCGAGGGGTGGGACCGGGGAGGAGCTGGCCGCCGATGGGATCCTTCCCTCGGCAGGCTGTGGGCCGGTTCCCTCGGCAGCCGCTGGGTTTCTTCCCTCCCTCCTCCGCCGCCTCTTCCTGCCCGCCGCCGCCGCTCTCCTCAGCCGCTTTCTCGCCCGCCCGCCTCGGGCAGGTGCGGCCTGGCGGCTGAGGGAGGGTTTTGGGGGTGCTCTCGGTCTTAAAAGACCGAGGAGGCTTTGGGGAGAAGAGGCTGGTTCCCCCCGGAGCTTGTATTTACACGGGTGTTTGGGTTGCTGCCTCAGTCAGGTAGCGCTGCGCTCCTGGCTTCTCTGTGGCAGCGCCGTAAAGACGTGTGGAAATAGCAGTGTTTTCACCTCGTGGAGTAAAACAGCAAACTGAGGGCAAATGAGCTTTTACCTGTAGATCCTTACTACAACGTAACACGTACTACAACAATACTGTGGTAGTTTAATGTGTTGAGGTATCTTCCACGTACAAGCAGGGCCTGTTTTCCGTGTGTCACAGCAATAGCTCCTTTCCTCCTCCTGTACGCTCTCAATCCAGCAGGCAGAAGGTGAAGGGCATGACTAAGAGACACCTAGGCTTTTAACCTTTGCTTTTAACCACCCTTGACACCTCATGATTGTGGGGTTTTGTGCATTCAGTGTGGTCATTCCACTCATCTGCCAGGTTTGTCAGGAGACTGGCTAATTTGTACCGTCGCATAACCTGGATTTACTAAATGTGACCAACAAAGGCACGCTGAGTAATCGTTAGTACTTTCTGTCTTATTCATGATGTGTGCAAAAATCTTGCTTTTCAGAAGGTTTGCGAGGATAATAACAGCCAAAGGTACAATCTAAGTCTTCTGCTGTGCCCTGGTCAGTTCATATTGAATTCACACTGCTGCCGCACACTAAACAATCCCCGAACCATTCAGTCCCTAGGGCTCTCTCCTGGTGGCCTCCTCTGTTCCTGCTGCCCACATCAGCACTAGGAAGACGAGGCGATTCTGCTGCTCACTGCTCTCCGTCCTGTTGCTTGTGATTATAAAAGTAAAGCTGATACCAGCCGAAGCACTGACAGCAGCAGGGCAAAACACCAAGCAGCTAAGATAACATCCTAGAGAACAAGAGGCCTCACGCTGCTGATTCTTGCACTTACAGCAAATTCTAGCTCTTGCTGCAAGGAGGATGACCTGAACTGTTCCTTCCTATTACACATTTTAAAAACATCTGGACAACCCCAGCTAAAACAGGATTACTGATAAGCATTTTCCTGGCCAAAAGGAAAATCAAAGTATTCTGTCAAGTTATGAAAGATGCTGCAGTCTTTCATGAGACAGCTCAGGTCTTTAGCCAAATTCTGTGATTTGCCAAAACCTTACATTAAAGTGAGGAAGGCAAGGCAGCATATTGCTGGTATTTCTATGATATGCACCATGCATATCTTTACGTACATCCGAATTGGTAAGACGGTCTAATGTGAAAACACAGAAGTTAGAGAAGTTACTATGCCAATTCCTTGTGGTAATTTTAATAAGGTAGTTACTGTGATAATATGGTTTAGTATGTCCAATGTGAACTACATAATTTCCAGGAGCTTGAATAGAAGAAATGAAACTTGGTGAGGTGCCTGAAAAAGCACTGAAAGAACTTTTACTGACAAATTTTGTTGCTGTGCAAAACGCTTTTGCTCACAGTGAGAGGTTACTGGCTATGAAGTGGTTTAAATTATAGCCCAGCAATGGGCTGGGCTGATGAAAGAACATTCCCTGTGTTGCCGTGTCTATAGGTGATAACTTCTGGCAGAGCAAATGAGCAAGGCAGGTACTTACTGGTTATGAAATCTTAAATCAATACCAAAAAAATTAGCAGAAGACAGTAGGAAAGAGGACTGAGGAACACTATGTCCCTTATAGTACTGTGTGCTTGTGTAGTTGGTAAAGTGCTGTAGCTGCTCCATAATCGAGTCAGAATTCTTATGAAACTTCATAGAGATGAGAGAAAAACCTGATCAAGCTTTTGTTATGCATTACATAGAACCAAAAAAGGGCACAAACAGAATTATTTTTCCTTTTCAGGTCACCTTTCAGATCATAAGGTCATTATAAACTGTCTCAGCACTTTTACAAACTGGAGTCTGCTCAAACCATAATGCTTACAAAGTTTCTCTTTGAATAGGCCCGATTTTCTCTGTCATTTGTTTTCACTTTTATTTCTCTGCAGAACATAAAAAGTCAGAAAAAGATTTTATTTTCCCCTACATAGCATATAATTTACATCAATCATCCCAGGAGGTCAGTACCACTGGGGTGTCATTTAAATACAATGAATATAAAGTAATGAAGCTCTTGCTGGAGTGGATGGCCACAATTCTCGGAGAAAGAGAGAGAAAGAGTTTCCAAAGCATGTGGAGAAAACACAACGGGAGACCGAGTGAATTCATCACACCACAAAAATGTCTCCATCCTGTCGACAAAGTCATTAAAGGAAAATGAACCATTGTTACTCTAGACGCTTGCATTCCTTTGGCATAATAACTTCAGTATAGAAGCATTGGTGCAAAGAGAATTTGCACACACAAGAGAAAAAAAAATTAATCTATTTAAAAAAAGAGTGTATCCAGATTATGTAATGAAAGAAATCCTCCATGCTCCAAAGAAGAGATGGAGCCTCTGCAGAAGCCACAACTAATAAGGAACCGTACGCAGCGGTACAGGGTGGTTTCTTTTCCTCCTGCCAACAAGTCAAAGTAAATGCCAACATGGACTATTCTTTTCCGATAACCCACAAATGATGTTCTCCTTTAATTACACAAATGTTTCTACCCTCAGTTGATCCATAGCCATCCTGGTTTTTAAGATCCCTAGTTGAGATTTCCGCAGTACCATTTCCCCTTTCATATTCATTTACTTTCAATATTTTTTCAGTCTCCATAAAAGCAATCTTTGAGGAATGAAGGGATTAGAAAGGTTTACTGTGTACAATTTTATGTAATTCCCTGGCAAACGGTGTCCAAATGAGAGAAAGTGTCACGTGCATACAGTAAATCATAGCACATACCAGTTCTAGATAATAAGTTGTACTTCTGCAGGTCTGCCGAAAAGAGAAAAGAAACACCAATATAAAGTGAACCATCATGCAACTCCTGGTTAAAAAAAAAAAAAAAAAAAAAAAGCTGCAGCAAAAAATCATTCCCTTTATTTTAAATTATTCCATGGTATGGCAAAGTCTTATTTGTTATGCACGTTAAAACAGAAACGTGCTAATCAAATTATCACATTTATTGTCAAAACTATATAGGAATGCAATACATAGAAAGCCCCTTCCATTATATTATACTATATTGTTTGTTTAATAGAAGAGCACCGAGTTAATTTAAGGAAACACTGAAAGGGAAATCTGTCCTTTATTTTTTGTAACTGCACTGGAACAGGGAACGTGCTCAAAAAATGAGCAGAGCACTACGGAGGAAACATATGCCAGCAAACACCACATCATACCTGTTAATTACAACAAATATGCTTGCAGACAACAGCAAGCATGCTATTTATCCATCATTTACAACTACTGAAGTGTCGGGATTGAATTGGTTTGCTGGCAATTGTCCCAATTAATTGGGCGTGCTATTTATTAGGGTGCTGATTAAAGTGTACTCTGCAATATAATAGTCGAGTATGAAGTTGCCAACTCTTATTCACTCCTGGCTTATATGGATAAAAGCAGGAGAGTAGATGAGCACAATATGAAAATAATGATGTATTCTGTGCCAGAATGGATTTGAGGCAACTCCAGTGCTTGGAAATTAAAGATCTGGAGAAACAGAATTAGGTAGCATCATGAGCTTGAAGATAGAAGTTTGTGAAGTGTAATCCAGTTTTGATGAAGAGCTTCAATCTGTAATGGTCGTTTCGCACACATGTTCGCACTCCTCTCAGAAGCCAACACCATGAGCACATCCTCATGCAAGCAGCGTGCTAAAGAAATAGAAAATAGGATAAAAGCGGAGTTTTGTTCCTGACTGATCTGTGTGAATTCACTTGAAGAAAAGCTGCTGGGGGGTCCTGTTCCCTGCTACCGACTCCTTCAGCCAGCCCAATCAACCGCCCGAACTGAGAGAGTCTTTTAAATAACTCTGGTTTATTGTACACTGTTCAAAACCATGGCTTCCACAAGAGGTTAGGAGTTTCCACACACAATCAAGGAAACTTATGCTAATAATTTTATGCATTATCTGAAGTAACGCTTGGGGTTTGATCCCAGCCAAGATAACCAGCAGAGCAAACCAAAATCATGATTTGTACCAGCAAAGAATCTCTTGGTTCTGGATCGTTCATAACTTACCTCGTTAGCTCTGATGCAAAACCCGAGTGCAAGGCCCAACTTTCCATGATTTACTAACAGACTTTGAAGCCTGCACACGCTTCTTGTTCCTACCTACTTCTTACAACGGCCACAGCATTTCGGCACGTCCTGCATTGCACCTCTGCAGCCAGAAGTACTCAAGGGTGACCTCTGTGATTACAGAGCTGCAGCCCAGAGCCGGTTCTGTCCTAAGCAGAAATTAAGTCAAAGAAATTAAGGCAAAGCTCCAATTTTCTCAAGCAAGGGGAGAAGCCGTGACTAGTAGCCAGAGATTCCCCTAGCTAGAGAGCAGGTAGCAGCCTTAGCTAAACATTGTCCCTCTGGATCTCAGGGAACTCAGTGAAGCAAAGCAACATGACGAGAGATTCATCACCCATGTAATTACCCCTGCTTATTAGTCCTGCCTGCCAACATTTAACTGGAACCACCTTACTGCACAAAAAGACAAGCGAAGTAGCTTAACTCTGGTGAACCAAAAGCACAGTGATTACTCCAACACCAGTACGTATTCTGGCAACTGTGATATCAGGTGTAGGTTTCAGTTTCAGCTGTAGTCCCCAGAAATTAGCTGTCTGCATGTGGGCTGTTTTAGGCTCCTGTGATAGCCAATGGAAACCCAGTCAATGTCAGTGCAAGCAAGAGACCAGCTCAGTTCATCCTAAAGTAGACACCTATGTTTGGTCCTCAGAATTGCTCTCCAGAAGCCACTGACTGCATTTCTCTATGCCAGGTGCTCTGGGCGATGCTGTCTGGCCTCCACCTGCCTTTCCAAAGAGCAAATGGCCTCCCACAGGTCCTGACTCATGTGCCAGCCCCATTTTTTAGGCAACCCGAAGCACCTCTAATGGCACTGGATACTTAAATTTAGGCAAGTGATTTGACCTTTGGATCTCTGTTGAGTATAATGGGAGCTTGAATGTAAACTTTTACATTGTAGACAACTAAATTTAGGTGTATGAACGTGGAACACAGCTCTCCTCCAGTTGTCATTT